>NC_141759.1:57800132-58035132 GCF_982258835.1 Parasteatoda tepidariorum
ATACAATCCGATTAATATTCACGTGATTTAAAATTGCACATTGTGATTCTTATTCATGTGGTTTAAAAACACGCATTGCAATTCATATTCGAGCAATTTAAAATCTCACATCAAAGTTCATATTAATGCAATTTGAAAATCACGCATCAAAATTCATGTTCACACAATTTGAAAATCTCACGTTGGGGTGCCTACTGACACAATTTAATCATGCATAATAAGTAAGTGCGATAAGTTTTTACGCAATTTTTAAAAAAGAATTCTTGCATAGTCTTAATTAAAAGGGTGATAATTTTCTTTAAATATGTACTTTTTGCATACATTTTTTGTGGCTCAAATTTTAGCATTTTTTCTATCATTTAAAATATGTTTTGCAGATAACATTTTTAGATTTCTGTGTTAATCATTTTTGGATTTTAACCAAATTCATCCCTGTATTATTATTATTATTAAAAATATTTTATTAAGATGTTATTTGTCAAAAATTTAATAAAGCTTATTTCATATAAGTAAGCTTTATATTAGAAAGCTATATTTCTATTGTCAGAAAACTTATTTTCTATTGATATTTTTCTTACTTAAGTTCTGTACTTTGCAATAGTTTTTTTTAATATTAATTTTCTTATTACTGTTTTTAAGTATTTCTATATTTATTTATCTAATTAACAATTTTCAGTTATAAAAGTGACTTGCAAAATTTTTGCAAGAAGGAAAAAGAGAGTGCTTATGTTTGACTGCACCTTTCATTAAATCTCATTTCCGATGAAAAATTTAAGGTATTCTTTTAGAAAGAGAATTGAATAAAAACTCTTAAAGAAGTCATAAAAGTTGAATTTTAAGGACTGAAATATTTATATTTTTAATTAAGCAAATGATCTTCTACCATCATTTTCAACCAGTATATTTAAATATAAATGAAGATTTTGTTCAAATGTCGTCTGACTTCTTTTATTTCATTTGTTTGAAACTTTTTTTAATTTTGCACAACTGCAGTTATAAATGCAATTTATTGAAATGATTATTTTATCCTCTTAATTTTTATCCCCTTAATTTTTATCCTTTATTTATGCTTAATATCTTACTATTCTGATTAAATGAATGAAAATACCATATTAGTAACTTAATAAGTGTAGTTACATAAGATCCTCACTTAGTTTATGCTCTCTGCCTGTCATCTGTAGCCCACCTCACTTTTGACGAGTTCACCCACCAGACCTGTTTCCACTACTTTTCTCTAAATTAGCTAGCATTTTTGCAATTTTTTAAAAGCAACCTGAAAACTTACACATCATACCTAAAGAATAACCAGTATCAGTATTGTCAGTAACAGTAATTGAGATTTGAGTTAAATAATTCCAACATCTATTACAATTGTTATAACAATTTCACATTTTAGTGAAACTTCCATGCTTCTATCTTCATTCAACGATATTTCTTTGCTCACAAAATCTAATATTTGGCGTTACAAATAAAAAATCAAAGTTGTCTGATGAAAATTGCATAAGTGTAAATAAAATATAGTTTGGATTTTCATAAAATTTTTCTTGATATACCTGGAAAAGTCAGGGAATTTTTTCCATGTAATTGAGTGGAAACCTTGGTGCAAAAATTTCTACTATGTTATTTAATTTGGTTCAATGCTTCGGTTTTATATAGGAATAACTTTAGTTATTGGATAGTAAATTCTTTAATGTGTTTAGGTGTCCTCTTCAGAAAAAAATGTTTGTTTTTTTTACTTTGTCCAATAACTTCTCTTAGTTATTCATATAAATAGAATTATATAAAACATGCTAATTTTCATGCTGTTTTCTTGAAATGTCATCAAACTGCCCAGAATTTCAATATTTCATTCTGTCTATCTTAAAGTCTTGTAATCACACCCTAAGGAAAACATTTGGAATTTGTGCAATTAGTTAGAGCATAGGAATTGCGCAATGAATTTTGTGTATTTTTACCGAATACTTTAAAAGCACTGAACTCCAATCATATTTAGTTTTGCAAAAATCACAAAACCACTCTTTTTAAGTTTAGTTCATATAAATGACTGATATTGAGAAATAAATCATTATTTTATTATATTGAAGTTTGTTTTTATTTTTAGTACTTAAAAACAAAACTGTCGTTCGAAGTTCTGTAAATAATAATATAAATTTTTAGAGTAAATTAACTATAAAGGAAGCTAATTTTCATGCTGTTTTCTTGAAATGTCATCAAACTGCCCAGAATTTCAATATTTCATTCTGTCTATCTTAAAGTCTTATAATCACACCCGCAAAACATTGCGAATTTGTGCAATTAATGAGAGCATAGGTATTGCACAATGAATTTGGCATATTATTACCAAATACTTTAAAAGCACTGAATTCTAATCATATTTAGTTTTGCAAAAATCACAAAACCACACTTCTTAAGTTTGGTTCACATAAGTGACTGATATTAAGGAAAAAAAATCATTATTTTATTATATTGAAGTTTGTTTTTATTTTTAGTATTTAAAAACAAACTGTTATTTGAAGTTCTGTAAATAATAATATAAATTTTTGGAATAAATTAACGAAAAATTTTTATAAGAAATTCCACACCATATTACTATCTTAGCACTACAGACAAAGGATATATGCATTCATTTAGAATTTTGCATATTCCAGGCAGTGATAGTGGCAGCGAGCAGAGTCTTCCTATCTCCTCTGTAAATACACTTTTAGCCATGGACAGCAAGCAACTTGGGACCACCAAAGTCATTAAAAACATTGATGATCAAGACATGAGAATAGATACTCAACAATTCAGACCTGATACTCTGTGGCAGAGACCTCTGGCAGGGTGAGTTACTGTTCTCAATTTCAGACTTGCATTAAATGATTATTTAAAGTTTCTTAAGCAATGTGTTTTAAGTTCTATTTTTGTTACTTGAAAGGCTTAACGCACCTGTTGCAAATTTTATTTGTACTTTCATTCATTTTTTACCGGAGTTCCTCAATCAATCCTGTCCTCTAGCATTTACATCGAATCTTAAATTTTTGTTCTTTATTTGTACACATTTATGGGATTGTGAGCACATTTTGTTACATTAAAGGAAATTACATTTTATTATTTGACTTAGTTCCTTTACTGCAAATAGTATAAATTATGCGTTTTTGTGATGTCGTTTATGGGGAGTTTTTTGTATCAATCATTAAATGAAATTTTATGTCTTCGGCTTAAATTCAAAATTTCATTTTTCGTGTTCAGTATACAAAATAAAAAGCAGGCTAAACGATTTTGCATAGTAAGTAACTAAAAAATATTTTTTGTGTGAGATTATCTTTGGAGAAACCTGTTGTATAATTGATGAAAAAAACTTTTTTTTAATAAATAGCTCCAAAGATATGGGAAAATAACAGTAAAGGGACTAAATTTTTAACCGCTCCCCTTACTAAACTATTCGAACCATATTTTCTAAATTGTGAATGTCTCTCATCATTAGAGTATCAAAAATCCTACTTTCTTGGAAAAAGATGTATGTTTATCTACAAAAATACAAGTTTTTGTATGTTTCATAACTTATAATATTATCTTCACAACTTAATTTGGATATTTAAGGTTAGACTCTCACATCATTATTATTACTTGTTAGTATGTGAAAATTTGATTAATAATTCAAAAGTTATATAGGTGTTCTGTTTTTAATTTTGCTTATTATACTTATGTATAAATTGCCTTAAAAAAGTTCAAATCTGGTTTAAATTTTCAAACTTGCCTCTTAAATGTAATGAAGATTATATTGTGTTATTACTATTAAATAATAATTTTAAAATTTTTTTCTCAGAAAACTTCAAATGGCTCATGTTGATCATTTAGGAAGAGTTACAACTGAATTTGAACCTGAACCAGATAGGAAAAAAGGTATAACTATTGATTTCATTATTTTATTAAAAATTTTAACATGATAAAAATAATCACTTTTTGTGGTTCTTGAATTTTTTTATAATTTAGTTGCTGTTGTGTATGAATATAAAAGATAATACTCATTAATGGAAAGCTATCGTAACCCTAATATTAATTGAAATCTCCTTAGACTCATTTGGTTTCTTTTCAGGTTGTCAATTTAAAAACTAAGTACTACATTTTTCATTATGTATTTTTGTTATTGTTATGTAACATTTGAGGAACTTTACAACAGTATCAAAAACAAAAGTACTCTTGGAAAAAAGACACATTGACTCGTGGACAATTTTTGTTTCATTAAATGGAGATTAAAGGCAGCAAACAGTTATTTAACATTCAGGCACAGCTGAACAGGTGATAAAAATGGCAGTAAAAATGAACTGGCATAAAACAAATTCATTCATATAAAAACGATCTCCTAAAATGGCAATGATCAGGGCTGATTGTGCTCCGGAAAAAATCCGGATTTCCGGAATTTTCGTTAACAGTGATCCGGAGATAGAAGGTCCAGACGTTTCAAAAAATCACAGATAACAGAAGTTTTCGCAAATCAAATTTTCAAAGGTGGAACTTAAAAACACAGTTTATTTTATTTGTTTGTAAGGGAGAGCCAGAGAAATACTTTACAAGCTTATATTCATGATTAATATTCATTTTTTATCAGTAAATAGTTGTTATAATCATAAACTCAAGAAGGAAGGACATATTTGAAAATTTTAATTACTTCTCCAGGTCACCATGGGTATGAGTAAATGGTATAGGTATGTGTAAAATTTGAAATATATTTTAAGTAAACTGAGAAATATTGAGAAAGAGGGAAAAAAAACCTTGTTTAAATTTTTTTTCAATTCAAACTGTTTTTTTTTTTTTTTTTTTAACTCAAGAAATTTTCCGGAATTTTGACTTGGCCTCACAATCACTCCTGAATGATTAAAGATAATGTGCCGACCGGCCTGTGTAGGGGGCAGGGAACTGTCCTTGCATCAGAAAGGTCCTGGGTTCGAATCCCAGGCAAGGCATGGATGTTTCTCTCTCTCTCTCTGTGTACTATGTCCTTTCTCCTTTGTGTGTGAATGTAACCCGCCCTATAAACGGGTTGTGGTTGTGTGAATGGCGTGGCAGAAGTCGAATTAACCAAAGTTGAATGAATATTTACATTAATGAAACATTTAAAATACTCCGTCCATTACATGTTCTGTCAATAGAAAATCTCCCTTCTTAAATATAATAGCTTCCGAAGTGCAACGGTGATTTAAATTTTCTTCATACTTTGGTAACAAAGAAATGTTTTTGCTTATTATTCCATCAAAAGTATTATTATTGCTATAGAGAACACTGAGACATTATCTTTAAACTAAACATTAAAAACAAGTCTTTTTTAAATACAATGTTGTTATTGTGTAACAATTTTTTTTAAATTTATGATATCATTTATTTACTAACCTAATTATTTTTAGAATCTAAAATTTCCAAAGCTGTTAAGAAACTAGTCAATTGGGAAGAAGATAAGGTTTGTTTAAATTATTATAATTTAATGATAATTATAATGAAATATTTAATATATTATTTTAATGATATATTTAATGATAATTATAATTCTAGTATATGTTTTTGTTACCTATTTAAAAAATATATATAACTGCTCAATTTTATCTTTGTTTTAAAAGCTTCATTTTTATAATATTTTTTTAATAAAATTGAATTTAAAATTGAAAAAGTGCATGGTGACTTATTTGTAAAGAATATGTTAATATTTGGTATTTATTTAATATTATTATTTACTCACTTGGTGTTTATTTAATATTATTACTTACTTGTATCTTTTTTAGGCTCCCACCATTTTCTCCCATTAAACAAGCATTGTTTTCTTATTTTAATTATTACTTACTTCTATTAAGTCATTCTTTTACTAACCGGTTAAAATTTTATTTTTGAAATTGAAATTTCAAAATAATGTTAAAAGGTATATTAAAATTACTAGTTTTAATCATTCAAATATAAATTATTGATTTTATATTATTAATATAATTTTATTATTTTCTCATTATTGTCTTAATACATTTTTCCCCTTTTTCATCTTATTTTATTTGTTAAATAAGATAAATGTATATTTTTGTTATTACTGTAATTTTGTTGCTTAATTATACAAGATAAAGATGTAAATAAATGCTAAAAAGTGTATTTTAAATTATTAAAAATATGTTTTTAATAGTATAAGTTTCATTTAGATTATTTTATTTATTTAAATTTGCATTCGCTACAATTTTTATGCTTATTAATTGAAATTTTAACATTTAATGTTAGTAATTAATAATTGAAATTATAACTAATTATTAAACATACTGTAAAGCATCAATTATCCACAAGGGCATTATCTGGGAGTTCAGCGAAGAGATTCATAATTATATTGCATAAGTTTGATCATCAAATTTTTTTTTAATGTAACTAAGCACTTTTATGAAGTATCTGGTCTAATGTTTTCTTTATGATTAGAGATTTAGGTGTATAACAAAGATTCATTTTGTGTTCTTGGTGTTTTTAGCTCTTAAAATTACAATTTTATGATTAAGTCCGTTATTAATTTTAAAAAAATTTATATCTCATCGCTTTATTTTATAGATTATAATTTTTGTTTCACTTCATAGTGTGCTTAGCTTTTAAAATTGTTTTATTAAAATCTTTTTTCAACAATTAATGTATAAATTATTTTTCACTATAATTCATATGAACTAAATCTCAAATTGTTGTGAAACTAAGTCTGTCCTTTTCTTCCCTCATGTAATGTTATTACAATTGTATTTCTGTAACTTAAAATAATCTTAATCCAACCAGAAAATATTTATAAGGTTGTTAATTTCCTTTTACTTAAAGTTCAATTGTTTTTAAAGAGAACATGTAAAATTTATTAAGTAATATTTTAATATTATCTTTTAAAAAGTATTTAAAATGAATTTTTACTTTGTGAAGAATCTAGTTTTAGTTATGTTTTAAAATATTTTATTTAATAGAACCAAGAAGATATGGCCTGGAAAGTTGCTGAAATGATAGTAAAAGATATTTGTAGCGTAACAATGCCTACTGAATTCAATAACTGTCCAACTCAAGATGATCCTTCCTAAAATTATCTTTAGTTGTAAGTTCATTATTCTTACATTAACGCCTGTATTATTTCTGAAATCAATTCATTTGTTGAAGTTAGTAACATATAAATTTTTTTTCATTATTTAAATTATTTTTAACTACTCCTGTAGGAAAATTTTTTTAGGATTTATTTTTAAATATTTTTTTATATAGTTGAGGGAGAAGTGGACTTTAATAATTATCATACTATAAGTGCCAACTCTCTCAATGCTTTCAAGAAAATCCCTAATTTCTATGCCATCTTTGTGAACCTTGACAAATGTACACATTTTTCTATTTTTGTAAAAAACATGAAAACTTCTTAAAAAATGAATTATATTTTTAAAAAAATAGCTTCTTTTAAAAGGTAAACAGCTCATAAAAACAATAGCATTTAGCTTAATATGATTTTATTGTATATTTTTCCCTTAAGAGTATAAATGTCATAAAGATGGAGCAACTTACTATAGAAATGTTTCTTTAAATGCTTTTAATATTCTATATTTTTGTAAAAAAAATTTCGTTTTGAATTGTTAAAGCTAGGAATACATCTTTGTTTACATAAATTGTAAATTATCATCAAAATGTGTACTATTTTTAGTTTATAAATATATAAAACTTTTAAATTGTTAATGTGTAAAATCCAATGAAGGACACAGTTTTGTGTGACAGGCATTGTTCACCCATGGTCACGAGTACCGAACCTTAAGATTTTTTTGTTTTTGTTTTGTTTCTGTGCTGTTAGTCTTTTTTGAGTTTTAGATACTATATAAGTACAAGTATCTAAAGAGCAAGCTTCATTTGCTTAAAAATACTGTTAAATTTGCTTAATACTGTTATTTAAACCTAATTTTAGTTTTCAGATTCTTTGTTGTGCTTAATTTCTTACCAAGTGCTAAGTGTGATTTATCCATCTATGGTTCAGGTGCAAAAAAAAAAAAATTTCTATGTCTTTAACTAATGATCACATATAAAATTAAGTTTAACTGCAGTAATTAAGGCAAAAATTTTTTGATGAAGAATTTGTTTAATAAGCAACAACCTCATCAAAAGAAACAAGAACTGTGCAAACAAACTTGAATTTTTATTAAATTAATTGCATGTTTATTATTAATTAACTTTGACTCAATTCTTCTTGCTCACATCAAAATGACGGTGTTAAGTTTTACTCTCGTACCTTTGATATTTCCTGGCTGCATTGGTTAAAAGTAATGCGTCAAAAAAATTGAAACAATCTATTTCTTACGTTCATAATCATGTTTATTTCTCAATCTATTAACCAGATGGCAGTAACAGACTACTTGTAATGTGTTTAGAGATAGTTTATTTTGAACTAATGGTCAGCTCTCACATTTGTATATTAAGGATTAACCAAAAAATCAAAAATTACTACATATATAGTGCTCACACTTAGATATTATTTTCTTGAATAAGCTAAGTTGGCATTTTTATGACTGTTTTCTTCAAAATTATGTAACCATTAAGGGGTTAATGCTAATGTTGTATTTTTATGTAATTTTTAAAAATCCTAATAAAATTTTTTCAGTAGGGTTTTTCTCAGGGTTAAAAAAACTCAGTTGTCCATTGGTGATTCTTTAAAATATGTAGTTATTTAATATTCTTTTCAATATTCTAATCGCTAATTTTGATCATTTCAGGCCCACTTTTATGGTACAATGTGTACATAAAAAACAGTTTTTGATGAAAAACGGGGTAATAAATAAAATTGTGATGTGATATGGACTAAAACCTTTTTGCCAAGTCCAGTTTATTTTAGATGCTGTTAAAAACTTTGTCTACTTGAGTTCAAGTCACAAGTTCATCTCATTTGTATTCGGGGAAAGAAAGAAACTCATTTTTATGTTTCATTTAGTTAATGTAGCTCATAGTTATTTTAATGTTGAACATAGTTGCCAATTTTTAGTGTACAATGATAAATATTTATTATATTCTTTTTCATATTTATGTATTTCAAGGATATAGTTGCAAACATTAAAGCAAAGTTTATATTAGTTCACAATAGCTTGTTTTATATCTATATAATCTTGTTTATTTTTATAATGAATCATACTCGTTATCATATGTTTCTAATTTTCTTTTTTTCCTTGCATTCCATCTGATACTATTTTTCCGTTTTATTTCATATGTAACATTTTCTATTTATTAATCTCAAGCCATGTACTCATAGGATGGGCTTTCAAAAATATTATCTTTTTATAATAGTGAGGAAAGAATTCTTTGTGGGTTAAATAAATAAAATAAAATGTTATACTCTGTGTAAGAAACATAAATATTTTTGATATTGCTCTTCTTATAGGACCAAAGTGATTTTCTTTTTAGGGTTTTACTGGGTACCTCTCTCATCCTATTAGGAGGGCAATTATAAGAAATAATTACTTTCTCAAGTATAATTTTTCTTTTTTTACTCTAATTCTTAAATTTTAAGTGTAATTCAGGAGCAGAAAATATTTTCATGTTTAAAAAATATTATATATACCCAGTATATATATATATTATAGTATAGCTTATCTCTTTTAAATCATTCTATAGTAATGATTTTAAAGGAAAAAAAGTGTTTTTTTTTCCCAACCTATGAAGTTTTAGTTATTCAAAAGGTTAATTTAAATTTGGCTGCTAATTTTTTACAAAATTGTTTTATATTTTCTACCAATATGATAGCAATACCTTCATTACTTACATACCTGCTGTCTCCAGTTTTTTACGACTATCTCCTGTTTACCCGTATGTTTTCATATTTCTCCGTAGTTAAAGAATTATTATTATTTATTTTAATTGCCGATAAAATATCCGCTGATGGCTAAAATAATTATCTTATTCCTCAATAGATGGTGCAATCGCCAGTACTGACGTTGAGTGCTAATACTTTAAGTAATTATAAATAATAGTTCAAAAAATCGTCTTTAGATTAAGATTTATATACATATTTTTTGCTTCGCTAAATGTAAGTGTTTATATTATCCCCAATTTTGAATTTCTCTTTTTGACTTACATGATTATGCATGATGTATTAAAACACTTTACTCTTAAAAATGTCGCTAGTAAAATCTCCGTTATTTTATTTCTCCAATATTGGCAGGTATGTTCTTATATTTAGTTTAATTTGTATCTTAAAATAAATGTATAAAAAATTTTTTACTGTGTTTAATCATAGAGTGTAAAATAACACAATAGTGTTATAACACTATATCTCTATTATTTTAGTTATATATCTTGCTACAGTTACCTAAAAACTGAAATATGTTAATTTGTGTTTTATATACATTGCTTATAATATAGCTGCTGAAGTTTTTAAAAACAAAGGAACATATGTAAGAGTCAATATGATTTATTTCTTACCTTTAATTGATTTTTCATACATTTCTTGATGTACTTTAATCCAAACTGAAATAGGCATGGAATCTGGTATTTAAGAATAATTATATAAATGCTCAGTGATCTGAAAAAAAAATGTTTTCTTTCGTTATATTTCAATGTAAGTGTCAAAGTGTAATAAGCTGTTGAAATAATTTATTGTATTTTATTTATTTTACTTTGTTTAAATTTATATTTATTTCAACTTTTCCAAACGCAAATGTGTTTTTCAAATATTTTTTAATAACTTGTTTGTTTTGAATTTTAAAGATCATTTGCTAGTAAGTGGGAATAGTTTCCTTTGCAATATTCTTGAAATAAATTAGGAAGGGTGGGTGCCTGTTTTATATACTTTTCACCGTGTGATATATTTTTTATGAAAATTTTTATGCAGGTTTGAATTTAGTTAAGCCTAGAAATTTTCAAATTTTTTGCTCGGCACCTTGAAATATTCAAGAAAAGTGTGATCTCCTCTAAACTACAGGTTTTCTCTGGAAGTGCAGAGTTCATTATGTTTTGTAATGGTTAATGTGATCATAATGTTTTGAGTTTTTGTGCTTACAATTTTGTTTCTATGCTTTAAGAAAAGCCCATGTCTTTTTTTTTTTTTAAACGAAATCTGAAAATTATATGCTGTACCTTATATGTCACTTTTAACAATTAAAAGTATCTGCTTCTCTTTAAGTAATAAATTGAACTAGTAAACTAAGTTTGTATTAATGATGCAGAAGAAAAAAAATAGCAGTTTGGTTATGTATTAATACTTTGAGCAATGCATGAATCTTTTTTATTTATCCAAGTTAGTCTGCATTAGAAGTTGAACCATTTTTAATACTTTATCAATAAATTCCATTCTTCTGTAACAATTTTAGATTTAAATATATATTACACATAAACTGTTATGTTTTAGCTACTGTTACATTTCATTTAAGTCATTCCATATCACATTAAGTAATCATCATTATCATTGTCTACTGCAATAATAAATATAATGTTAAGTTGTATATTTAATGTTTTAATTTAACCAAGTCAGTGTCACTGAATTGATATGTTTGTTAGTTATACCTCTTTTTTTTACATCGACATCTATTTGTTTTTTAACTAGTTTGTAATAGCTAATAAATTAATAAACGCTTTCTCTCCATGGCTCTTCCTTGCCTTTAAAAAAAATCAGGCTCTCCGAGTAAACCTGTCAAAAATCGCTGATTTATTGCAGCAATTAAGTCGAAATTGGTAATAAGTTATTGATTTAGCATTTTCAAGAGTGTTTGCTTAAATGTGTTTATAAAAACTTCTTTTTATGATAAATTAGTTTAAAACTTAATTTAAAAAATTACTTTTCATAACAAATCAAAACTTATTATTTTTACAAATGATTTTAATATTTGTTTGGTTATTTTTTCTTTGAAAACTGTATGATGGCATTTCACGAAATATAGACATTAAAAAAAGCTGAGTGAATAGATAAATTATTTAAGTGACATTTTTGTGAATGCATGTTAAAGTTCTCATGTTAAGAATAGGAAATGGAAGACTATGCTTTGCTTTTATTTCCTGTTTTTGAGCAACCAGTTGTAGAAAGTATAAATCTTCAGCACTCATTTAAACTGTTTTCTTCATGGCATTAACACTTTTGGCATTTTAATTTGCAGCCAAATGGCTGATTTTCTAAGATAACCTTTGACTGTTTATAGCCAGAGGCACTGCAATCATTCTTCTGTTCCGAAAATGCTCAGAGGTTGTATCCTTCTTCAAGATCTGAACTGTTCAGAGCTAAAAGACTGCAAGTTGAATTAATATTAATCGGACAAAAATAAGAACCTAGCCCAATTAGTCAAATTATTTTTCCTTTCACTTATCCTTTTAAATTGCACTTATCTTTTTTATCCACTCAGCTCTTTATTTATTCTGCATGATAGTGTTTGAGATTCTAGGATATTAAATATTATCTTTTGAAAAAAAAAATTTAAATGTTTCTTCATTGAAAAACATGTATATTTCCATAAAAAATGTTTAACAAAAATTTTAAAACTATCCTTTACTTTTATTTTAAGATTTTTTTTGTTAAATGAAGTTATAATTAAATTTAAACAGTATCTTTCCCATTGTATAACATATTTGTTTAATAAATTACCTTTTATTTGACCAGCTAGTTTTTGCAGCCTAGGGCTATAAAATCAAAATTCATGTTTTTTTTAGGAAAAATTAGATATATAATTAGACTTAGAGTTATTTAAATTATCATTTTAAAAAATTTTATGTTATTTTTTTATTTTCATTTTATTAAAATGTTCAAACAATAAAAGGTAGCCCCCCCCCCCCAAAAAAAAAAAAATTAACTATATATATATTTGAGTTCTTGTTCTAAATACTGAATCAGTTTCTTTAGATAATTTTTTTTTAATGTGCAAAACATGGTAGTCTTAGATAAATCTATGTTGCAATATTTTTAGTGTACTATTAATTTGACATTTTCTGTTACTTTTTGTTCACCCTGCATTAATCTAAAAGTAGCAATTTTAAACATCTATGTAAATTAATTTAGAAAATGTATATTTTTACAATTATCAGTTGTGTCTGGTTTTGTTTTTGCACTTGATGTTAAACTTTACTTTGTAGCATTTTTAATTTCATCAATATCGTGTGTGCTTTTTTTAATGAAATTCTTTATTAATATTAAAAAAATTGTAGTTTTATAATTATTGTAATTTAAAATTTACTTGGAAAATGCTTTCGAAAAATCCCAAAACCATTTAAAATGTACTGTTTTTTTTCCCCCTCTCTATTAAATTTTTAAAGCTAAGGAGAGGAAGGATGCCTTCAACTTTAAATCAGTCCTTTATTTGGTTAGTTTTTGGCCTGATGGTAGTAGTGAAACATCGGTGTGGCCCCCGGGCTGCAGATTTTGTTGATCCTTAATTTTTCTATGCTATTTATATAAAATTTGTTATTTAATTCAGAATTATTATCTGTTTATTTTATTTTCATATTACTAATAATTTCATAGAGGTTTTTTTTTTTTTTTAATTTAAGAATGTTATTCTTTCTTCATGAACTTTTAATTGAGCAGCTTTTGACATTAATGCAATATAATATGTTCATAAATGTAAAATTTAATTTACTTAAATTGTATTCTCAAAAATTAAAATTGAGTATTATCTCTTGGGGTAACAAATTAAAAAGCAGCTGTTAAAATTACTGCCTTCATTAAGTAGTTTTTATTCTCATTAAATTTCCATTCATTATTTCTGAAGAGCTATAACATCTGTTAAATAACTTCATCTTATTCAGTATTGGACATAATTATTAACTATATGGGTACTATGTAAATAAATTCACTTGTGCTTCCATTGCTTTTTTGTTATTTCATTATGGTTAAATTTCTTGATTCTAAAGAAAAATGTCTTTCAATTCCTTGTTATTTCGTTTAACTGTTATGCTGGTGTATTGCTATGTATGTACTTGTTGCATTATTAGGTGCTTTTTCTGTTTAATTATTGTCCTCCCTTTTATCAAAAATGTGATTTAATTTTTACTTTTTGTAATAAGTGTTTGCTACTGTTCTGTTAAATTGAGTATCTTTTTTTTCTTCAATGTAACTGTTACCTATCATACTATATCTGTGATTCAAAATATTTAGAAACAGCTTGTAAATTATATTAAGAAAATTAATTCAAGAATGTGCTATTAATATGAATGAACTGTGTGCAGTTGTCATTATGATCAAACTAATTAAAAATAAGTTTTAAAATGTGTTTTGTTGACAACACACTGAATTTATAATTTCTTCTCACTTTTAATTTTTATTGAATTTTATTATCTAGAATATACAAAGTATTTCAAGTCATGCAGTATTTGAAGGAATTATTTTAATAAAAATCCAACTCCACTAGTTAAAAAAAAAAAAGCTATGTTCTCATCTCTCTCTCTTACATATCCTATTTTAAAATTAGTATTATCCTATTTTAAATTAGTACTATCCTATTATTAGTACTATCCTTTTTTAAAATTTGTACACCAGTTTTTTATTCTTCTAAACTGAGGGTGCCACCAAGACAAAATATGGAAAAGAATGCACTCATTAGTTAAGACTTTAAGGCTCAATATCTCAAAAAGAGCGAAAATGGTTAAGTTCCACTTTAATAAATATGGCCTTCATATATTATCTGATAATTTGAGACATGCTTTTGGTAATGCTGTAGTGAAAGGTTTTTGGTTAATAAATAATTAAAAAAAAACATTAATGTATACTTATATTAATCACAATTAATTTAATTAGGTATTATAAAACTGTAATTCTAAGATTTTTTTTAAACTTAAATTTCAATGTGGGATCTTCTGAGCTTTAAGATGTTTCTGGGAAAGCATCTGACTTCACTAAGTATGCATTAGATTTTCTAACTATTTTACATTTCAAATATGAAGTTAGCACACATTTTATCCCAATATCAGTAAATATTAAGAGTTTATTTACTTAAACATTTTTGAGATCAAGTGAGAACTTGTATTAAACTTGTATCCTAATATCAGTAAATATTAAGAGTTTTTTTATGGATTCTCATTTTGGTCACAAAATAGTTATACATACAATGCAAGTTAATCAAAGTTTAATTTTTATAATA
Source organism: Parasteatoda tepidariorum (assembly GCF_982258835.1). Lineage (NCBI taxonomy): Eukaryota > Metazoa > Arthropoda > Arachnida > Araneae > Theridiidae > Parasteatoda > Parasteatoda tepidariorum. The sequence goes on from NC_141759.1 coordinate 57,815,174, forward strand.
TGTATTTGACACTTTTTTGTATATTGGGTTAAAAAATAATATTTTCTAAAACTATGTTCCCTTTTTTTTTCTCCCGACAAATGTGGCGAAGTCTCTATAGCATATTAAAGTAATGAAATATTTTATTTATAGCAACATTATATTTGACTTTCTTTTCTTAGTAGTATAAAAAAAAATTTATGTATTCATTCCATAAATTCATTATTTTTTGAAATAAGAGAAATGTCTTAAAATACATTTTTAGCTGTTGATATTGATTTCGTTTGCAAATTTAGAATCAGTTAAACATTCTGTGCAAAGATAAAAATTAATTTCCAATATTAGCTGAAGCATTTTTGAGACCAAGTAAAAACTTGTGTTAAGTACAAAAAAGAAATTGGTGTACTTAGACAAAAGTGAAAATATTTTTTGGGCTGAAGTTATAATTTTATCAACTATGGAAATTACATCGATATGACTTATATTATTCATTCTTTTTTGGTTATGAGTTCTCATTTTTGTGACTTTTCTTGTTTAAATGGAAATGAGATGCTCAGTTTTTTTTTTACTTTAAAATAATGTTACAAATATTTTAAAATTCATTGTACAATTCAGCATCATACATTTCTTGTTGATTTCTGTGTTGTATTGATTATGTACAGACAGTTGTGATTTTGTAAATAAAGTGTGTTATGCCTTTGAAAAAAAGCACAGTTTCAAGCCTGTTTTCTTGTTCTTTAAATTCAATATTTGTATCCAAATTGTTGTTATTGTATCTCCTAAATTATTATTTTTGTTTTACTGAAATTTAAACACATCTTATTCTCACGTAAGAGGATTTATATACTCTTGGAATGATTTTTACCAATCTTAAGACATTTATTTGTGGTCAAGAATTTGTGGAGCCTCCATCAAAAATTGAACGTAGGGGAAGAAGGATAGCTTCCCTGGACGAAATGTAAACCGGTCCCTGATATAAAGGCAGAAACAACATTTAGGGGTACAGCAGCAGAAGCTCTTCTTCAAATGGGTTTACACTCACCTCCTAACTACTGCTTTGGTTTAGTAGAAGAAAAAAAATTTCGCTTTTCAGTATATAGTTGGTCTGTTGCTGCGTTTCATCTCTTTTTATAAACAATACTGTACAAATACTGTAATAAATATTTCAGTCAGAATTAAGTAATTATCTTTCATTCATGTTAGTTGTATCTGCTAGCGCATTTTGAGATAGAACAAAAAAATAAAATGGCAATTAGCTGGAGTCAACATATCTAACCAACAACCAGTTCAGATGACGTACTTTGCTTTTTAGACGCATTCATCGAATCTAGTATGTAAGCTGCTCCTCAAATTTGATTATGTTTTGTTTGTTATAAGTTGTTTTTCTATCATAGTATTCTACTTTGGGCAGTTCCACATGTTAGCTCATATTCAAAGTGCTGAACTCCTTTCTACATTCTTGGCTTTAACCTCCATGACACTCCTAGGCGCTAGCCCACTCCAGGTTGTTGCGGAAATGCTTCACCTTAAAACATTTATTTATTTTTATAATTTTTCTTTATATAGAGAGTTCTTCTAAACTAATACGCCAGTTTTCAAGATCTGGTTAAGTGTAACAAAATAAGTGGTTTTAAGCCTAGATCAATTATTGATACTCTAGACAGAAATTTTTATCATAAAATTTATTTCAAAAGGTATGTATTCTGTGTTCTGAAAAATTGTGAATATTGGAGTAAGAAAAACAAATTTTACAAAACACTCCCTCTTCAATTTCTTTTTAATGCTCTTGAAGCAATTTGGTTTATTATTTCCTTTCTTTCCATTTTTTGTCATCTTTTTTAAACTTTGAAGTCTTAAATTTCAAAATCTAAAATTTGCTGAATTCTCTCAAAAAGTTTCTGTGCAAATAAGTCTACAAAAATCAGATATTTTTAAAATTTTGATTTTTCAAGAATTAAAAGACTAATACTTTTTGTGCTTTGTCATTTAAAATTATGTAAAAATTAAAATATTTTTCAACTTTATTAAATTAACTAATACAAAGTGATAATAATTGTTAATAATGATTATTTTTGCATAAAATTATCTTGATAAATTATTTTTATAACACTGTGCAGAAAACTTTTGATTCCCAAAAAGAAAAATTAACTTTAGGAGTAAAATTAATCTTAGTAAAATTTTGAGTGCTTTCTTGACTCAACCATTAGAATCATATTTTCTAGATTGTAACCTACCTAACGTCTCCACATGAAAGGAAATGTTATGTTTGTTCAGGGAAAGAATATTTTTTGTTTCTTCTTCTGGGAAAGTATGTTTTTGTGTCCAATTGTTTAGCTTAAAACATCACCGACTCTATTTGATGAGCATATTTAAGGTCTATTTCCCGACTCATTATGATTGCATGTCAATACGTTAAAATCTGACCAAATACAAACTATACATATAGTCTTTGAATCACAGGTTTAATTTATTCTTCAAAAATAGAGTATCAAAATAAATGGTCACAGCTGTAATGAGTTACTAATTTACCAAATCAAATACATAGCTGTCGACCATTCTGCATTTTGCAGAAGCTTTCTGCATTTTTACTTATTTTAGCTATTTTTCCGCTTTTACATCTTCTGCATTTTACCCGTCCGCCCGATAGCTAGTATTTTCTTTAAGTCAGACTATATTGACTATACCCCACAGCAATGCTGAATGCGAAAGGGTGTTTTCTGTAGTAAAAAAAAATGGGACTCAGTTCCGCTCATTGATGTCTGATGAGACTCTCAAAAAACTTTTAATAATTAAGTCTAAAGAAGGTAGACTTTGTTTTGAAAGAGACTTTTCAAAAGCATTTTTAGTAAAAGGAAAAGGTGCTACTAAAGCATCTTCGCAAAAAAAAATTTTTTTGATGTAATTCTTTTTCCATAATTTCTATTGAGTTTATATATAGTGCATACTATTATAGTGTAATTGAACTAATGTTAATATTAGTCTTAAAATATATATTTTCCTATAATCAAGAATTAATAAATGAATATTGTACCCTCAAGTAGCTGGTCAAAAATTTTTAAATTTTTTTTTCTTTCCTTTTCTTGTTTTAAGGAAAAGGGGAGTATTTTTTAAAATAAATTTATAAGCATGCAGTTGCGAATCTTCTGCATTTTTTTTTCTTTTTGTCTATCTTCTGCATTTTTGTAACTAAAGGTTGGCAGCTATGCAAGTAACTTTCACCTAATGATTTGGCTCGGAAAGCGAAGGGAATACTTTCTCTGAAATGGATGAAACATTCTCAAACTGGTTCACCATTTTAGTTGTCTCATTAGTGATTGTACTCAAACTGGTTCACTATTTTAGTTGTCTGATTAGTGATTGTACTACATTTAAAAACCATTTCGAGACTTTTAGTTATAGGAGGTGAAAATATGACTAAATTAATGAGTTAGTGATTTTTTCCAATGCAAAAATGATACCTGCAGTATAGCTGGTCGGCTCTCTGTTTTTTTTTTTTTTTCAGTATTTGTTGCATACCTCCTAAACGACTGTGGAATTTCCGTAATTTCATAAATTTTGTTTGTTTTGTTAAATACGCCCAGCGTTCTCCTAGGCATTTTTTCCAGCGTGGCTACCCACCCTGTCTACCCTTTTAGAGAGTAAAATGCACCTTTCTTGCCTTTTTTGTATAAACTTTTTTTAATAATATATATATTTTAAATAAATATGTGTTTTTTGCTGAAACTGGATTATTTATTATGCTTCACTTTATTATTATTAAATTTTTAATTGTATTTAAAAATTTCACTTTTAAACATAAAATTTTAATTTTGCTGAAGCTTATATTCTTTTTCTTTTCTATAGATAAGTGTGTACAGTTTACTGAGATGGCACATAAGTAGCAATTTAAAAATCAATAAGCTCTTAGTTTGAACACGTCAAAATAAATCGCACTCATGTGCAGAGCGTCCTTTTAAAAGAATGGTTAATTTTTTCAGAAGAAAGAAAACGGTTCTTTGAACACTGTCTGGCAAGTTTTTTATTTATCGGGATTATTTTACCGAAACAAGATCGTTCTTTCTACCATAAAATTTTTATATCATATATATTTATATTTGGATCTAACTCAAAGTACATTACTTTTTTTATACTGAAGTATAGTTGATAGCAGCAAGAAATACGCATTTGTTTTAAGCAAATATGTACTATCGCTCTTTTCAGATAAGAGTTTTTCACCTTTTCGATCTTATGTAAAAGTAGTTTTATTATAGACAATTTGTTGAGCTGTTTTGTAGAGAGGTTAATAATTTTAGTCTTTTTTTTTCCTTCTACCCTGGCTTCTTTAAAAAATTTAAGCAGATACTATTTGTTTCAATAGAAATTTTATATATCTCCAGATATGCCAACTGCTCCGGACCCGACAAAATAATTAAAAAAATGGTAAATCATTACAAAGTAAATTTTGCAAATATTTGACTATATTTGCTTGCCCATCTTTCTTCGATCTTCTTATCCGTAGTAAGTAACTTATTGTTTTTGTCTCGTACTGCACATTGCGAATTTCGTTTATTTCCTTTTATTTGTTTCACTTTCTGATAGAAAGTACTTATTTGTCCTTTTTGCGCTGCATCTTGAGCCTCAGTGGCAAGGTCTGTGAAATATTTCCTTTTGTCCTTTCTGGCTGACTTTTTTACTTCTCTATCAATTTGACTATACTGCTGTCTATACCGATTAAATAATCTTTCAGACTTTGTAGTTTCCATCTGTATTTTCTTTTTCCTTCTGCTTTCAATTAGTATTAATGTTTCTCCCGTAATCCATTCTTTGCTTTTCTTTCCTTTCTTTTTACCCAACACTTTTTCTGCTACGTCGCAATAAATGTTTTTGATATGTTCCCAAGTCTCTTCAACTTTTTCTTTTACCTCATTTTCTGATTGCTTAGTGTTGCCATGATTTTCTTCTTCCTTTAACAGCTCAAATCTGTTTTTCAACTCGATTGAAAATTCTTGTCTGCACTCTTTGGCTTTTAACTTAGCAATGTCATAGCTTATTCTTTTATGTCCCGTCTTCTTTGGTGATTTTCTTAATTTTAGTTTTAATATTGCAAGAATCAAGTAGTGATCTGATCCAACATCGGCACCTCTCATCGCTCTTACGTCTCTTAGTGAGCTCCTGAACTTGTTATTAATTGCAATATGATCTATTTGATTCTTTGTTCTTCCGTCTGGTGAGGTCCATGTACATTTATGTATCTCTCTATGCTTGAATCTACTCCCACCTATGTTTAAACTATTTAGTTCGCACAGGGAAACAAACAGTTCTCCATTTTCGTTCCTCTCGCCCGGTGATTCGTTTCCCATGGAGGTTTCATCATCACTAATCCGTTTTCCAACCTTAGCATTAAGGTCTCCCATAAGAATTATCATGTCATGTTTTGGAACTCGATTTAAAACACATTGTAGTTGATCATAAAATGTCTCCTTTTCCTCCTCATCAGCATCATTCGTTGGTGCATACACAAATAGTTGTTTACAAGCTATTGTTAGAGCAGTACTATTATATGGCGCAGAAACCTGAAAACAGACTAAGATCGAAATACAAAAATTAGAAACCTTTCAAAACAAATGTTTAAGATTTATTTTTAAAATTTTCTGGCCTTACAAAGTATCAAATCAAAATCTATTAAAGAAAGCTAAAATAAAAACAATCGAAGATGAAATTAAAAAACGAAGATGGAGCTGGCTCGGACATATCCTTAGAATGCCCAAAGAAAAAATTTCATCTGTTGCGCTTACATGGGCCCCTGATGGTAAGAGAACAAGAGGAAGACCCAGACTTACCATCCAGCGCATGTTTTTGGGCGAATTAAAAGAATGTGGAATATCTGGCTGGGAGGAAGCAAGATCTATTGCTAAAGACAGGAGGCGTTGGAGGGATATGCTAGAGGCCTTAAGTGCCCAAGGCACGTAGAGGATAAGTAAGTAAGTAAATTAAATTTATTAAACCAAGAATCACAATTGAAAAACTACCACTTTAAAATATATATTTGCTGTTCGGAGCAAGTTGGCATTTCTGTATCTCATGAAAACAGCATCAAGAAAAAAAAATCTTTCGTGCTTTACTTTTGTACTTTACTTTTAAAAAAAATCTACCGAAGCTCAGTTGTGGAACAATTTACAACCTTTCTCGTGATTATATTAGTTGACTCATAAAACTTATTCGCTATCGCAACGCTCGAAAGCGCCATCTGGGGGAGAAGACCGGTTCCATTTCTTGACCATATCTTCTTCCCTCTTCTCAGTTCTTAATATTTTTCATATTTAATTGTCAAAAGTAATTTTTTTTTTAACTTTCAGGACACTTTCTTTTAGAACTATGTTCAATGTAGTTTTCCATCCCCTCTGCAGAGGATGAAATTTGTGATGGCATGTCTTCGGATCATCCTCAGGGATGTTTCCCAGACCGTCGCCAATATCTTATTGAGCAACTCTAGTGCGACGTAAATGAACTACTACAATGTAGTTTTCAATTCCATTTAGTCTTTTAATCTATTTGAAAATCAAGACAGAAACTAACATATTTCCTTCTTCTATGACTCTCCACAATGGTGAAAGCATGCGAAGTGTAGCCATAGGGAGAGAGTTCTGCTGTACGCCACTTGTAGCCCATTTCGATCGCCAATTGTAAACAGTAGTTACTTCAATAATATATAACAATTAGGACTGGGCTATAAATCGATATATCGCGATATATCGATTTAACGCCTGTATCGGCTGTCCGACACAGCGAATTTCGTTCCAGGCGATGCATCAGAAATTTGATTTAAGCCGTCGAGTAAAGAAGACGAACGATATAGCGATACACGAAACGCAAGGATCTCTTACGTTCCGATGCCAACTCGCACTGGGGACGACGATGTACGTATCGTTATATTGAAACGGCCTCGGTGGATGAGCGGTAGAATTAGAATCAGTTTTGAGAACATATATCGTGATCTTACGTGTTCGTTTCCGCAGCTCTTAGTTTTTTATTCTTCTTTGTCGCGACTTGATATCGTTTCTTGTAGATTATTTTCAGTGGAACTGATCGCCGTCGTTACCTTGTTCTGAACGTAATCTATCAATGAAAAGAATATATAAAGAAGTGTTTCTTAATTATTTAAGTAAATGTTTTTTGAAACAAAACTTTCTTTTTTATTTTTAAATGTGAAAATTAATTTTGATATTATATGTTTAAGTATTATTTTACATTATTGAATTTATTACAAACGGAAATCTAATTTAAGGTGCCCATAAGGAATTAAATTAAAAAGTAATTAAATTTGCTAGGCTATTTTTTACTTTATTTTAATTAACAAAAACTTTTTGGATAAAATAATAATTTAATGGGTTTTTATTACTGATTTTAAATTTATTAATCTTTAGTTGCTTTTATTTTTATAAATAAAATTATAATAAAACTTATTTTTCCTCTTTTGGATTTGGACATAAGTCAATCAACTTTGTTTATTCAAAAAAATTAGTAATGTTTGCGATTGCCACTTCTTTTTTTAAAATCATTTAGCACTTCGTTTTATTGAAGAGTATAATCGTGTTTTTTTAATTTTCTTTCAATATTGTCAGTTGAATATATTATGGAATATCATAATTCTTTTGTTTTTATTTTTAAGAAATTAAACCTTACTTTGTTTTTTCGTTCAGAATTCGGTAATTATTCAATTTAACTTCATTATTTATGTGAAATATTAATGATAAAAAATAGTGTTGTTTTAAGAGTATTTTTTGTTGTTGTTTATTTAGCACTTTGTTTCAAGCATACAAATAATTTTCAACGAACTTATTTTTTAAATTTTCCTTCTGTGTTGTTAGGTAAATATATTGATAAATTTCAATTTTATTTATTTTTTTATTATTTATTTTTAAACTAAGAAATCTCTCGTTATTTGCGCGATCATTTTTAGAAAATATAACATTAATATCTTTCTTAAGCAAAACATATACATCAAATTCATAAATTGATTTAAATCAATCTGAGTATGAAGTTTTGATAGAAATCCGACTTTCTGCGCCTTACAAGCAAATGAATTTCAAAAATACTATATCGCGATACATCGCTATATCGCGATGCAAAACTGACGATGCATCACGATATAAAATTTCTTATATCGCCCAGTCCTAATAACAATACTATTTTGTGGCAAATGACCAAATTAAAACATTTAAAATTTTCAAAAGCTCAATGAAAGAACCTAGTACAAATCTTATGAAAAATAATTATGTGTTAAATTGCTTAAAAATTCAATATGCCGTAGTTAAAAAAAAATTCTGATCAAAAGTTCTCATTGGCGCAAAGTCGAAAATTGTTGCCGGAAATACGAAGCCTCTAACATAAATAGTAACTCGCAATTCTCTAGTACCGTCACGATATTAACCAATGTGCACCACGTGGAGGTTGTCGGATCGGATTTTGCACAGATTATAACCCAAATTAGAGCTGATTGTTTAAGTAAAAAGATACTTGGATGTATACAAATGTATATAGTTATACAAATGAACATAACTAATCATCAATTATTTTGAATATTATTTACATTTTGTTGGGAAGATCAATTCGTTGCATCATGGATACGTTCTATTAAATAGTTTCGTAGAAGGGTACTTGGTGTTATCTCTATACTGTGCATATCCTAAAAACCACATAACACTCGCTATGTTTAAGCAAAGTACCCAATGTCCAATCCTGCTCGCTTCTATACCACTTTTCACCATAGTGACCATTGACTATGTCTCTTATGTTTGAGGCTCCGTATCTTGGAAACTATCCATTTTTGGACTTTGTGTCAATGGAAACTTTTGTTCAGAATGTTTTGATCTACAACATATCAATTTTCGGTTAATTTGACAAGAGAATTAATTTCCATAACATTTTTATGAAATCCTTTCTCTCGACAACTTTTGAATTTTTCTAGACCACAGAAACCCATTTATTAGGAAATAAAAACTCGCATTACTTATAATCCATCCTCCAGATCCAGAGGTTTTCTAAAAGGCGGTTTTTAGCCGCACGCAACAGTAGTGAAAAACTCATTCTTAAATTATTTTAGGGCTACCACGAACTATTAAAAGAAAAAGAAAATTTTTTTTAAATATTTCATTTTGTTTCGTTAATTAAGCACAGCTGTCAACTTGCATAGCAGTTGTGAATTAATTTTTCTAATTGGTAACAACGCTAGCGTTTTGGCATATTAGAATCTCAGGTTTAAAATAATTTTTTAAACTACCACGATGAATCAATAATTTAAATATATATATAAATAATAATTCTCGCTTTGTTATCTGTTGATATGTACTCTCTCTATCTAGACATGAACTCATGAATTATCCTCTGTTCAGGAAATATTCCACACTCCCAGCAAGGGTCATGGCTGAAAGCTCTTATACAGCAAGATGAAAAACTGGTAGGAAAACATTTTATTATAGCATTTTTTCCGAGAAAAATAAAATATCTGTAACTACTAAGATTTCTTTAAGATTTTAACATATATATATATATCTACTTCTTTTCTATAAATATTGTTGAATAGTTTAAAACAGTGATTCTCAACCTTTTTTTTGTTGCGGCACACTTTTAACGATATTTTTACTAGTTATTAAATGTTAGCTTGTTTTCTATAATTATTAACTGTTATTTTTTTGTGATTTCTTGTTAACTAGTTTTTTTGCTAATTATTAATTGTTAGCATAATTTTTGTTAGTTAGCCTTTGTTAATTTGTTTTTTATATATTTGTTTTTTTAGTTATCCTTTGTTTATTAATTGCATAGCTCACTTTAATGATTAGCTCTTAGAACATTTTTTGAAATTGTGAGTCATATACAATTTAAACACTTCCATCTTATTTTAAGCTCGTCAGAGACAATACAATCGCAGAACAAGATGTTCACGCGGTTAAAGCGTGAAAAAATTATAAAAAGTATATGTATTATAAAATTATAAAAAGTATATATATATATATATATATCTGCACTTTTCTTTAATTTAAACTTTAGTCATGATAAAATAATATATTATAATTTTTAATGTATCATTTCGAATATTTGGCGGCACATTTTAAGAATTTGGCGGCCCACAAAAGTGCCGCGGCACAGTTGTTGAGAATCACTGGTTTAAAAAAAGAATAAGTTCCTCCCAAAAACTAGCAATAACTGAAATGGTTTTACTACCAGCCTTTTCTCTTTTCCGTCTCGCTTTCACCGCTGGCAAAGGCCAGTATTTGGCCTCATGAGCCCAGCTGGTTCTCGTTCAATACGGCTGTTGGAGAAGAATCCATAGAAAAGTAAGTAGCAAATTCGTATCGCAACATTTATACTGTGAAGATCGGGACCACATCAGTTCGCTTCACAAGAAATAATGATCACTACAGCAGCGACGCCACACACTTCCTCATCGTAAGAGTCTGACTATAAGTACAAACTTACGTCATCCAGAGATTCCGTTATTTCTCTTGTTTCTTATTAATTAATAACAGTACCTCAGTCGCCCAAGGACTCTACAACATAATGAAGAAGTGGAGTGCCCGCTCCGCCTGCAGAGACTTCGAATCTTCTCTCAGCCTATGTCTATTGTTGTTTAATTTTGCCTATCAATGTCTTAATTTTGTTTTTCAAAAATTCTTCCATATATAATTGTTTTTCTACCACGTTGTAAAATCATTTTCAATGACAGTTCAAGTTGGCAGGTATGCTTATATGTAAGACATAGTCAAAGAAAGTGATAAAGGCTAGTTATCTCATCTAATTAAGTCCCGCAGTGGACTGATCGTTAAGACACGGTTCCCAGCAGATCACCGAAGTCAAGCATCACTGGCTGCGGTCAGTGTGCGGGTGGGTGACCACTTGGATCAATTTGCGTAGGGACCGAGGGTGTGCGGTATTGGTCCTCGTTAAACTGTGCTACCGTAAAGTGCTCGACTTCGCGCGTAGGTCGTCGGGCTACCGAAGCAGGGGTGCCATCCCCACCGCAGAGGATCAAAATTGTGATGGCATGTCTTTGGATCATCCTCCGGGATGTTTCCCAGACCGTCGCCAATAGCACATTGTGCAACTCTAGTGCTATTTAAATTAACAATAACAACAACAACATCATCTAATTAAAAGTAGAAATGAAATAATTTTGATACCAATTCTATTTTTTTCTCTTGGAAAATGTCAGACTTATTACAATTGGTGCTAGCAAATATCTACAAAGGTCAAAACTGCCAACCACCATGATTTTTGGAAAATATATTATAGAATGGTAGTTAATTGTAAACTAAAAGTTTGATAATCGCTGGAGCATTTACCACATCTTTTGCCAGTGTGAACTTGACTACATCCAGCGCCTGACTAAGGCAGGGTCATACGGGGCAATTGCCCTGTACCCCCACGTCAGAGGGAAATCGAATGGTAAGTTTCTTTTACGTTTCCTTCTTTAAAGGACTTTTTTTTTTAAACAAAATATCAGTACAGTGTAAAATCCGTTTTATGTTAGCTTCTTCATTAATCTATCGTATGAACACAAAAAATCTATATTTCGTAGATCCATAAATCCATTGCTTTCCACAGGGCGGAATTCAGCTAAAATTTCTCAATTATGATGGACAAATTTGACCAAACAAAAGCCTGTATTTTAACATATCGCTCATGGGCTGCAATAGCGGCGGCACAACTCAAAAAAATCAAGTTTTGAGATAAGCGGGTTTAAAGTTTTCATTGCTAAGCATAAGAAATGCTTTTGTTAACTTACACGAAGATTACCTTCAAGTTGAATTATGAGTTTTGCGAGTACTGCCGCTGAAAGAATGTGTATTTTCATATTTACACCTGATCTTAGTTCAAAACGCGTGTTTTTTTAGCTGTGCCACTATTTCAGCCCATGAACGATATCGCAAAATGCGATGTGTTTACAAAAATATGGACTTCTGATTGGCTTAATTGAGCTATCGTAATTGCGAAAATTTAATTGAATTTCGCCCTAATGTCGGCAAGGATATGTATTTTTCGCAGCTAGATGACAGTTCGTAGTTAAGTTAAAAATCAGTTATCGGATTTTATACTCCTTTAACTCAGTTAATTAACACATTGAATATCACGCTTATTTAACATGGCTTGCCCGTCTGGCCACATGGTAAATAACTTCAAACTTAATTTGCAAATTTGACAGATTTTGCTAGTTTTTTAAAAGGTATAACATGACATGATTACCATAAAGTGGTGAATTATATAAGCCTACGAATTGTTTAGAAATAATGGTGGAAAAAAATCTACCAAATTGATTTATTAAACCAAGAATTACAATTAATAAACTACCACTTGAAAATATTTATTCGCTGTCCGGAGCAAATTGGCATCTCTGTGTATATAAATAAAACTATTTTTGTGTTTCTATCTTGCATTAATTCCTTCAAACCATTTTAGTAACGATAATAATAAAAAAATATTAAAAATTTACTCAAATTATGTGTTTCTAATAATCTTGGCTTCGCCGGTCACCGGTGACCCCCATGGCATTCAAAGCGTTAAAAGAAAATAATAACTTAGTTAAAATAACATCGCTTTAGATTTTCTAATTATACATTTAAATAGCATTTTTTTCAAATTTTGGCTCATCAGATGTTTTATATATTTTTAATGATGAACATAGAATTGTCAGGAAATCAATAAAATGGACAGAACGATATTTCGCCTGACCATTGAAGAGGAGGGGGCTTTATAGCTATTTTTTATTTTAAGCAATTTTTCCACCTCTACATATCAAAGACTGAAAGTATGATATAAATAGCAACTTTATTCCCCTTAAATCGCGGCCACTCTTTAAAGAGTAGGCGTAATTATCCTTATTCTACAAATTATATTATTTCATTCGCTACCACTTTATTAAAATCGTTACAGAAAGCGGAGAAGTTGGTATCCCTGCTGTTTATTCTTAACTGAAACGATCCGTAATTCAACATTAAATGATATAAAATATTTAAATTTAAAGGTGGTACAGAAAATTCTTTTGTTTTATATTTTTTTACTCAAGAGTATTATTAAAAGCATATTTAGTGTATTCGAGAATTCGACAACTCTGAAATCATACAAATTATAGATTTTCACAATGTCTCCTAAAGCAAAAACTTCTATATTTATTAAAAAAAAAACGTGTCGTATCAATTTTGTATCCGGAAACAAGCAGGAAAAAAAATAGTGCTTGGAGTCCCTCCACGCGGAAGAAGTTAAACTTCGCAACCTGCGACGTTAATTGTAGAAGAATCAGCAGTCGTTGAAGGATCACTAGTTCTATTCAACGACTCTTTCTTCTGCTCCGCTCGTTTCCGTGCTCTGTAATCTCCGTAATATTGCGCATTTTTCCCTCGTGGACCTCTTGAACCAGTGGAAGTGCTTGTGGTTGCCCTTGAAAATGTATTTGTATTATTAATGTATGTGAATGCGTCATAATGTAATTTCAGAAGAGAAAACCTAACAAACAATTGATATTTATACCTTGACATAACCTTAAATCTGTCGCATTGTCCGTGGGATTGTTATCACTCATTTTTTACAATTGTTATCCACTAAATTTGAAAATAAAAAATACTACCCTATTAAATTATATGTGTATCAAAACAAACTAAAAAAATATTTATAGAAAAACAATTCGCGATCGCAACGAACAATAGGGGGCGTTGTTGTATGAGACTAATACCTGCGATTTCTATATGAACAGTCATTCAGTTACTCTAGAGACGTCGTTAATGTAGCACGTAGCATTGCAACGTTCCTTCTTTATTGTGGCTAATTAAATTTAAAAAAGAAAAATGCTTGATATTCTTTCTTATGCAAACGAAAACAAAATGGTATCTCTTTTTATTAGAGAAGGAATATCCAAAACACATCGGAAAAATATTTGTACATTAACAGAAAAAAATATGTATATTCTTATAAGAGTTAAAACCTAATGCCCGAGAAATAGTTTTACTAAATTTAATGATATAACATGAAAGGCCCATTTAAACTTTACATTCTATAGTTTTAAGAATCATATTACTTCAAAAATTAAAATGTACAAAAAGTATACATAAGCCTCATAATTTTATGAAATTTAATTTTGTGAACAAAGTTTTTTGACAACAATTTTTATCAAAAAATTTCAAGTTTCAATAAAAATTATTATTTAGAAACTAAGAAACGTAAAATAAAGAATGCTGACGAAACAAAAGCAAAAAAACAATTCTTTTTTGTCGCCATTTTTAGTGCTACAAAAATTCGTCTTTGGGATTTGCCAAAAACAAAACAAGATGCAATTTTATTTTTTCAGGAGGGAAATATTTTACCGAAAAAACGAAAATGTACCAATTCCCACAACATAAAACTTTATCTTGGTAAACGTACGTTTTGGAAATGTTATTTCATTTGGAATCTTATTTATCAGAGTTCATATGGCGATATGATTGTTTTGAATCTATGCTAAACTCTATATCGGCTCATTTTCCACCGAAATCCGATTGATTATTTTGATTTTAAATAAAGTGTTTTATTTTATGAATTGTCGTAAAAATTTTAAGTGTAGATTAGCGGCACTTAAAAACCGCCAAATCTGTAGCGGCGGTGGAGTTAATACGTAAGTACCGAATTTTTATTCCATACTTTTCTGAATCATATTACTTCAAACATTGGAATATACAAGAAGTATACATAAACACATAATGTTATATCATTTATTTTTCAAAAAAAGTATTTTGAGAACAATTTTTATCAAAAAATTATAAACTAAAAAACGGAAAATAAAGAATTCTTAGGATAAAAAAACGATTTTAAGAATTCTTTACATTGAAATAAAAACTTTCATATTGTTTCTTTTTTTATTATTCTTACAGTTCTTAATCAGACGTAAAAAACCATTCTGTAGAGAACCATCATCAAATGAAAAAAAAATATTTACAAGCAAATTTTTTATTGTAAAAATCATTGCACTTACCTGATTTATATTTCCCGGAAAATTCCAAAATGATAAGTTCCTTGTTTGAAAACTTTATTCTCAAATAATAGATACATAGTTTATCCCTTCATTACTTTTAGATAACATACTACACAGCAAAATTTTATAATATATATGAATTTGAATATGTAGCTAAAAACAGAATAGCTGAATTCTAGTTGAACTTATTCTTTCAAAACTAAAAAATACTTACCAAGAAAACGATTAAAATTAATTAAGAATCAGCACAAATGGCACTATTTCAAGTAACTTGGATAATTTTTTATTGTGATTTTTCGAATTATATGGATACAGAAATATATACTATTCTATAACGAAGAAGAATATGCTATAACTATTACAATTCTGTATGTTCTGAATTCATATTTATTCACTGGAATGACGAAAGCAATGTTGACTTCACTTTAATTCGTAATGAATTGAAGACAGAAGAAATGCATTTTACCTTTATACACACATCTGTAACAGTATCCGAAATCGGAAGTCATCAGTTGCAAGTTTGTTGATAAAAGAAATTAAAAATTATTGAGGAATTTTTCTTCAAATGTTTGGCGTGTTCTGTTCCTGAAAGATTTATTAATATTCTGGAGATTTTTTTCAAGTTCTTCGGCCTTTTCCTTAGGGAAATTTTGTTTCTTATTTGCTGCTAAAAAATGGCGTCTGATTCTGTCAATGATTTCGATGGAACTAGATGAAAACGTGATAAATTAATGTCTGATATTTACAGTCGAGCGTTGCGATCGCGAATACTTTTATTATTTTTATGCAAGTGAGAACCAAAACAATATGGAAATGAATGAGGGAAAACTAGATCATACCACGTGATTTCCCGGTCAATAAAAATGTAGCGTTAAACGTTTAACGCTTCCTTGTTGGAAGTCGCATAAGAAGTATAACTTCTAAATTTTATTACCCGATTTTTCTCTTTGCCGTTGTATGAGCAGCCATGCAAATGAGTGATGGACTTCGATTTGTTAGACTTGCTGAAGTTTTGATACCATGCTATCGTCCGATTGCATGATTCTTAGAAAATCTAATATGATAGAAGAAATTATGCCAAAGAAGCTAAACAACATTTTATATGACATAAAATATTTAAATTTAAAGGTGGTAGGGAAAATTCTTTTATTTTATATATTTTTTTACTCAATAGTATTAATAAAAGCATATTATGTGTATTCGAGAGTTCGACAACTCTGAAGTTATGCAAATTATCGATTTTTCACAATGTCTTCTAAAGCAAGAACTTCTATATTATTTAAAAAAAATCCGGAATTTGTATTTGTATCCGGAAACAAGTAGTAAAAAAAATTTTTATACCCGATTTTTCTCTTTGCCGTTGTATGAGCAGCCATGCAAATATGTGGACATCGATTTGGGAGACTAGCTGTAGTTTTGATACCATGCTTTCGTCTGAATGCATATTTTTTAAAATTTCTGCGAAAAATGGAAATTTAGTAGTATATTAGTAACAAAATAATATTTTGTATAATATAAAATACTTAAATTAAAAGGTGGTAAAAAAAAATTCTTTTATTTTGTACTTTTTTATTCAATAGTATCAACACAAGCCCATTTAGTGTATCCGAGAATTCGGCAACTCTGAAGTTATACAAATTATCAATTTTCACAGTGTCTTCTGGAGCAAAAACTTCTACATAAAAAAAACGTGTATCATTTTTGTATCCGGAAGTAAAAACAATTATATTACCAGATTTTTCTCTTTGCCGTTGTAGGAGCAGACATGCAAATGTGTGGACTTCGACTTGTGCAATCGTCTGAATGCAGACTGTGTACGTCTGACCTGTGTACGTCTGAATGCAGGCTTCGTAAAATTTCTGCATAGGAAGACAACTAACAAGCATTAGCAAGTCCTAGTCCTAGTGTTTAGATTTTACTGGGCACCTGGGCCGCGAAGCGGCCCCTATCCCATTCATCTGGAATTTTTGAACAGTTTTGGTTGAGCAATGAGGTAAGCAGGCAATGGAGTTGCTTTTATGAATGTTTCAAGCTCTTTGCTTGAATAACTAAAAAGGAATCAAAAATAAATTGAGCAGCTTGCTCTAAACTGTGTTTGTTTGATTTTGGAGTTGTTCAGAATTGTATCAGCATGAGTAAACGTTATTTTCAGAAAGGTTGATAAAATTATTTGTTTTGATAGTTATGATATGAGGCGTCGGAGGTGAAATGTGCAGCTATTGGTCTGTAGTTTTTATCTTTGATACAATTTTCAAATTTAAAGATTTCATTAAAATTTGCTGTTTTACATTCTATGGCTTTATCGAAAAAATCTGCGTTTAGCTTGTATATATGCTGTGATAGAGTTGTTATTTTTAGGTCTGCATGTATATTGGTATTCCGGATGAACCATCTTGCACAGGTTATTTTTCTAAGGATCTTGTTTTGGCATTGGTTTAATTTCTTCAGTAGATGTTGAGGTATCGTTGTCCTGGCAGGTGAGGCATAGGTAAGTATTGGGCGGCTCATTGCTGTATATAGTAGCTTCTTCAGTTTAAGTGACATATTCTGATTATATATTAACCCTTTCGCGCCGACTGTCACAAATACGTGACAGCATGAAACTGTATCAATCAGGATAAAAAGATAAAACTGGTAATCAAAGTAATTCTTTAGCAGTTTATTTGTGGGCGGAGTTATAATTGTTTGATTTATTTAAATCACCATTACTTTGTTCAAAATAAAACTATTTAGTTATACTTTGAACTAACATTGATTATATATATGATTAAACTAACAATAATTAAAGAAAAAGCAAAGTAAGTCTGTCAAATTAGCAACGACTGCATTTAAGTTACCGCTTTTTATTTAATTACAACTTGTTTCTGATTTTGTACGAATGCTTTTCTGAATCACCCGTCCCCAAAGGGTTAATGGTTGTATGGCTATTATTGCTGCATTTGCTTTATCTATTGTGCTTTTGATGTGATCATTCCAGGTGAGTTTGCTATTGATTATAAGGCCAAGATAATTTGCTTTTTTAACTATTGGTATTGGTATGTTGAACATTTTTGGTTGAAGTTGTGGAAGTATTTTAATTCTTCTTTTTTGTATAATTAATATTTGTGATTTTCCAGCATTTACTGCAGTTTTCCATTTTAAGCACCAGTCTTCTATTTCGTCTATATGGTCCTGTAGTTTTTGAAGAGCATGATTTGGGTTTCTGGATTTAATAATAATACCGGTATCGTCTGCGTAATAGGCTGTTATAATCGGCTTTGTTTATAGGAAAATCATAAGTGTATAATATGTATAATATCGGTCCCAGAATGCTGCCCTGTGGTACTCCGGCTGTGATGTTTCTCTTTGTGGATTTTTTGTTTTTGATGGTGATTTCAAATGTTCTATTACAAAGATAGCAGGATAGGAGTTTGATTATACCGGGTGGAAAATTCAGCTGTATGAGTTTATATATTGTACCAGTGTGCCATACTTTATCAAATGCTTTGGATATGTCGATCATCAGGAAGGCTATTGTTTCTTTATTTATGATTGCTCTGCCAGTATAGTCTATTATTCGAAGTAACTGTTTGGTGGTATCTAGTTTTTGTCGGAATCCATACTGTTCGTCGGGGAGGGCTGTAAGAAGTGGTTTTATTCTATTGTAGATGATTTTTTCGTATATTTTTCCAAGTATGTTAAGTAGACTGATTGGGCGATAACTCTCAGGGCAGCTTGGGTTCTTATTTTTCTTGAGAAATAGAATGACTGATGCGTTTTTCCAGATTTGTGGGTAGTAATTATGAACAAGGCAGACATTAAAAATATGCGTGATTTTGCAGATGTAGTTGTTTGGTAATAGTTTTATCATCTTATTCTTTATCCCGTCCTCACCTGGAGCTTTATTGTTTTTCAGTTTTTGTATGATGCAGCTAACTTCTTGATTATTGGTTGAATTTATTGTTTCTGGGATGAGGTGTTCAGTTTGAAAATTATCAACTTCTTCTGTGATGATATTGTGATGATTTTGGTCAGAGTTGATATTTGGTGAAAATTGATTTTGAAGTGAATCTGCGAATATTTCGATTTTTTCTGATATAAGCTGTGCCTGATGGTCCATTTATTGGTTTGTCTATTTGAGGAGTTGTTTTCAGTTTCTTGGCCATTTTCCATATAGAGTTGTCGGTAGTGCAGAGGGAGGCGATTTTTGCCTGCCACAGTTGTTTTTTATATTTTTTACTGTGTTTTTTAATCTGGTTATTGAGTTGTTTTATTGCGTCCAGGTGTGCTGGGTCGTAAGTTCTTTGGTACCATTTCCTGTGCGAGTTCCTTAATCTTATTATATTCTTTATTTCAGGTGGTAATCAGTAATGATGGGCAATATACTTGGTTTCTGTGGAAGCGTTTTTAAAAGCATCTGTTATTTCATTCTGGATTTGCTGTATATAGTTTTCTATTGCAGTTTCATTTTCCAAGGATGGTAGGTCTGTTCCATTGATTGTAAGAGTATTTTGAAAATGGTTCCAGTCAGTTTTATAATATGGTTTCTCAGATTGTTCTATGATTTCTCCAACGAGCAGTTGAACTGGCAGATGATCTGATGACAAATGGTTATGAGCGCAGGCGAGCATAGGAACATGCATGTTTGTTATTGCGAAGTCTAGTATGTCCGGACTATGGTTAATCCGATTTGGAATGTAAGTTGGAGTTGTTGGTGCTACTACTGTTAATTGATATTTGCTTATAAGATCTTTCAATTTTGAACCACTGTGATTGAAGTTGTTGCAGCCCCATATTGGATGTTTGGAATTAAAGTCACCTGCTACTATTGTATCTAGGGTGGCTGGAAATAGGAGGTTCATATCATTATCTGTTAATTTATTTTTTGGAGAATTATAAATTCCTGTGATTTTGATGTTCTTGTTTCTGTAGCTTAATAAAATAGAAATTTGCTCATATCCATTATCATCTTTTGAGTTATATTCTGTTGTTAATAAATTGGTTTTTGCTAGAAGTGCTACGCCGCCCCCTCTGTACCTTCTATCACATCTGTAGATTGTATAGTTGGCTATTTTAAGATTTTGGGTTGCATTTAGATGAGTTTCTGTTATTATGAATATATCAGGATTGTGTTCTATTATAAAGTTTTTTAGTTCATGCTGTTTTTCGATTATACCATTAGCGTTCCAAAAATAAATATTGATGGTTGGTTTCAGTGTTGATCTTAGTATTCTGAATCTATTGCTTCTTGTTCTTCTAAGTAAACTGCTTTTTGGATTTTCTTGAACATGTTAAAGCTTTCGTTGCTTTGTAAAAAGTTCACAAAGAGCTTGAGCTCTGATAGTAGTGATTTTGCTTCCTTGATGATGGTTATGTCTGTTTGTAGATTATTGCTGGTATTTGGTTGATATGCTGATTTTACGATTTTTGCATAGCTGTTTGTGCTGCCAGGAGTAATTCTGTTGTTTTGATTGTTGAAGCTGTTGATCTTGAGAGTCGGATATTTTGGGCACTGTTTGTAGTTGGCCGGATGTGGCCCACCACAGTTGGCACATGTAGCTGGAGTATCTTTGGTTTTCTGACAGAGATGAGTTAGGTGCTCCTGACCGCACTTCAAACATTTAGGTGTATGTCTGCAGCTGGCCTGGACGTGGTTATATTGTTGACATCTATGACACTGTGTGAGTCCTCGGCGCCCTTTGTAACTCGTTACTGAGACAACAAGATCCATGAATCGGGTTAGGTAGAAGATATCTTTATTTTGTTCCGTTTTGTCTAATGTGATAATATGTAGAGGTAATTTTGTCCTGCCTTGCTCAGTAAACTTTGTCATCTGCGTAACTTTTTTCGGAGTGAATCCATATAATATGAGGTTTTGCTTCACTTGTTCTTCCGTAATTTCTACCGGAATACTTTTAATGACAACTCTGATTGGCTTTTCTTCATTTAATTGGAAAGTATGGTATTTTATCTGTAAGTCATCTAGTATATCTATGGCACGACGTCTCATATCAATTTCGAAAAAATGTAATTTTAAATATTCTCCTGTGTGTTTACCTTCAAAACTGGTTATTTGCTGGTCTTGAAGCTTCTTCTTTAGGTTTAGCCATTGTACGCTGTTATCTTTTATTATTATCGGTGGAATCTTGGGTTTGCTTGCTCTCTGGTATTGAAAATCTGTTGTTTCTTCCATTGCTTCTTCAATGACGTCATTAGGCTGGTTCAGTTGGTTTCTCCTAGGTTCGGATGTAGCGGGTGGTTCCCCATGCTGGCATTCCTTAGAGGTGGTCGCTATTGATGTCTGCCCTATGGTGGCTCCATCTTGAGCTGCTGTGGTGTTGGCTTGTTGTTTTTGAATTGGAATAAAATTTTTTGCATTGGGAAATTTTTTGTTGGTGGGTTCATCTTCCTCCGAACTGGATGATCTGGTTCTTTTTGTAACTGCTTGTTGTTTTCCTTCGTCACTGATTGTTTTTTTGTTGGTTGTTATTCGTATTGGCTTTTGTTGATGATTTCCTTCGATTTTTGTTTTTCTTTACTGGAGTGGCTATGGATATCGTGGGACTGCTTGGGATTATTATTTCTGACTCTGCATTCAGTTTGTTGATTTTTTGTAGATGTCTATTTTCTTTTTTAATTCATCATTTTCTGCTTGGATCTTATCCATACTTTCTTGCAGTGTGGTGATCTTAGTTTCAAAAACTGTTTTGATGTCATTTATTTGCTGAGATAGAGTTTTGTTGAGTTCGGTTTGTTGTTGAAGTTGTTGCTTTAGTATATCCATAGTGTCCATTACCCAGCTGGGAACAGCACTTTCACTGATTTGAATTGTATTAGACATTATAGTGTTATTGTATGCACAGAAATAATTATAAAGTTTATAAAGTAAATTTATCTGCACTTACTTAAAAATTATAACCTGCAAATAAAATTGTGGTTCAGCATAAACTTTATGCTGACAAGAAAACAAAATTGTCTTAGTGCAACTCGCACTATGAAGCTCTATTTGGTGCCGTGGCCAGGATAAATAAAAGTTTCAGAATGCACAAATGTTTGCAAATAATCACAAATAATCAGCTTTTGTATTCATAAATCACACTATTAATTTATTTCAAGTTTTCGTGAGACTCCCACTATAATTGTTGACGTAAGCACTATTGAAACTGAAATTTGCAATCCAAATCGTAAACACAAATTGTAGAACTTAGCGTGATACGCCCCAATGGCGGTAGTAAACAAATAAGTCTGTTTTCAAATAGGCATCACATTTTGTGGCACAAAACTTTGTCGCTGCAATATCTGGACACAACAATCGTTGTTGTAGATCAAATATAACTTTATCAATTCACTAAGAAAGAAATCATACCTGTAGAATCGTTTTCAGGATCACTTTGTACGAATCGGAAAGCATTAGCAAGAAAAAATAATATGTTATATAATATAAAATATTTAAATTAAAAGGTGGTAAAAATAATTCTTTTATTTCATACTTTTTTATTCAATAGTATCAAAGTGGGGAATAGTATAAGCCTTCGAATTATTTGGAAATAGTGGTAGATAAAAATCTTCTAAATTCATTTTGTTAAACCAGGAATCACAATTGATAAACTACCACTTTGAAAAATATATTTGCTGTCCGGAGCAAGTTGGCATCTCTGGAAGTATATCTAATTTTTTTCTAAATTAATCAGCATTTTTCATAAACTTCAACTCATACCTGCCAACTTTTAATCCCTTCCATTATCATTTTTAAAAGTTGTATTAAAATGGAATTCAAACTTCAATTTTAAGCAAACAAATATGTTGTATTTGAGAAAACTTAAGTAGACAACCATGATAGTAACGCATATTAATATATGGGCTTAATTTTTGTAAGAATAGTGTTGATCAAAATCATTTGAAAATTAAGTTTATAAAAGAAAAAATAGCATATATTTACCACCACTTTAAATATGAAAATAAAATCTTCCGGAAAATCCGGAAGAGTTGGCAGATATGACACGTCTTCTAAAGCATAAATTTTTATAATATTAAAGAAAAAACGTGTCGCATCATATTTGAATCACAAAATATGAGTACCTTGTGTTATTCCCTTCGCAAAACCAAGATTTTGATCTGAATTAAAAAAAAAGAATTTCAATTACATTTTCCCCTAATGTTTCCTTTTAGAAATTTTTAAACAGAAAGAACTAAAAAAACTGAATCTTCTAATTAAATATTGGAAACACCTTTGCCCAAAATCATAAATTCATAAGACACACAGTAAAAGATCTTGCCAAGTCACCATCATAAAGTAGACACTGTCGCAATCTCTATTTACTATGCTCACCTCAACAATTGCAAAAATAGAGAAATAAATAATAAAAAAAATTGTTATAAGGAATGTTTTTCTCGGGTGTCCTCTCAGCTGTTGAAAGTTATCAACGTTTTCATAGAGGTCGCCACTGGTTACAATATGTTGAGGAACAACATTTTTCTCTCTCGATATTAATGATCGCATCCTGCATTGTATCATCTCTTACTAAAGATTTGTTAACTCGAGGCATAATCTGTTTCCGGATTATTTTCGCGATAATCTAGTTGCGGAAATTCAGATTATTGCGAAAAAACATGGTGCATGTGGTGTAAGTTAATTATTTTTCTACATTATTTTCGTTCTATTTATGATTTCTGTTTATATACCTTTGAAAAATTGCAAAGAATGGTAATGATGAATGGCAACACAGTTTTTAAGTTTTTTGTGATATATTTTTCCCGTTGCTAGTAAAATAATTTTAACTTTTTTAAATAATCCTCCATGCTAAGACCATTTGGGATTGTAGCTAATTATTTTTTTTCAATGATAGTGAACTAACGCAGAATTTTTGGAAACAAGTAAAAATTTTTGAAGAAAAAAAGCATTTATAGAATTTGAACTTTCAGTCTATGTGACCTTATATGTATCTGTTTAAGTTACTTGTGTTTAGTGGTGCAAAAAATCTTTTAATTCAAACTTATTAGAATAAATTTACATTATCCTTGCTATCCGCGAGATAAAACATTTTCTGAAACTACGGAAAATCAGTAATATTTGAAGTCTCTGTTCATGTAACTGACGGAGCTTTAACCATTAACTTTAGGGTACTGCATTAGAGTGGCCACAGTCCGGGAAAATTAAAAAGTGGTGGCAAATGTCGTAGATAAGGTTTTAGTAAATCTTTTCTTTATATTTGTAATCTTTCAAGTCGATTTCAGACATTCAGTTGGTTAGATGTAACACAAATATTTAATTATACAAAAATAATGATAACAGAAATATTTAAATTACAAATATTTTTGATCGATAGAAAGTATAGAATAGTTAAATATTTTATTTCTCCGTTGTTTTGCTAACAGTTTATAAATTTTTCTGAAAAGGGGCTATTATGCAATGTTCACAGCATCCGGTAGAAAATAAAAAAGTGGTATCAAATTTACTCAAAAACAGACCTGTTAACTTTTGCTTTTTCCGAGGAATTATTTAACAAGTGATAGTGAAAAATTAATTGTAATGCAAATTATAAATAGAATTAACATTTTTCAATTGCATTGGCTTACACTCATTTTCTTTTCTATAACTTACTCTTATAGATTAAATTGACTTTTTAGCATTTAGTGGTTGTAAAAATTTTATTAAATTGAATATATAAATTCAAGAATTACAACAATTCCTTACGAAATAAAAATGAAGTTAAATATAAAAATGAAATTAAATATGAAACTGAAGTACTATGAACTATCTGCAGTTCTTGACAACTATGTTTAAATTTACAAACAAAAGTTTTAATTTACTTTAATGCTAATAAATACTTAATTTTTGATTCATTTCAACTTAAAACTAAGCGTTGCAATTTTGGAGTTAAATATTATTACTTAAAATTGTTTATATTCCGTGGTAGTCAAAATAGCTCGTTTCATTCAGTTGTAGTTGCTGTAGTTCATTCACGTCGCACTAGAGCTGCTCAATGGGCTATTGGCGACAGTC
Organism: Parasteatoda tepidariorum; assembly: GCF_982258835.1. NCBI lineage: Eukaryota > Metazoa > Arthropoda > Arachnida > Araneae > Theridiidae > Parasteatoda > Parasteatoda tepidariorum. The sequence continues at coordinate 57,840,109 of NC_141759.1, forward strand.
AGGGAAGCATCCCTGAGGATGATTCGAAGACATGCCATCACAATTTTGATCCTCTGCAGAGGCGATGGCACCCCCGCTTCGGTCGCTCGACGTGCGTGAAGTCGAGCACTTTACAGTAGAACAGTTTGATGAAGACCAATACCGTACACCCTCGGTACCTTCGCAGTTTGATCCAGGAGGTCACCCACCCGCACTCTAACAGCAGTCAGTGATACTTGACTGAGGTGATCTGTTGGGAACCGTGTCTTAACGATCAGTCCACTGCGGGACCGTTTCATTCAGAAATAGGAGGAAAATATCATACTTTTCCAGTACTATTTTATTTTTAATAAGATGCTGTGATCATTGCATTGGTGGCCCATGTCCGAATAAACTGATTTCAAGAATATAATGACTAATAACGCACTTATTTATTTCTTAAAGTTTATCTTGAAAAAAAAAACTAAGCATTCAGGCTTACTATAATTTAGTAATAAAATATACTGCCTATATATTGCATAAACCTATATATTGCAGCATTTGAAACTCGAGTTGCAGTAAACACCAGAAAACATCTAATTGGTATGAATTTGAATTCCTTAGTCATCTATATAGTTTTTACATCACTACAAACTGTTTTGTATTGGCAACAGTGGTCGTTTCCTATTTAAAACTAATAGAAAAGCTCTTGCACTAGTGTTAACACTCTTCGGTGCAGTAGAGCCAGTCTGGTAATGGTAATATTATAAACCACTAGAAATAAAAAAACTAATTGTTTTGAAATGTTTAGCAACCACTATTCTTTAAACATTAAAAATCAGGGTTGTAACGACCAGGAAATAACAAATGAGTAATAGCTAAGATTTTTCAAGACTTTCAGCTTATATTTATCTTTCATTGGAGAATTACGAAATTATTTCCGAATTACATATTGCACCCATATATATTTCCTTCACATTTAATATTTATTAATAGCTAAACGCATCTTGATATATCTTACTTCTGCTAACACTTTAAAAAAATTTCCAGTCCGTGGAAAAGCTGAAAATTTAAAGTATATGTCACATTACATATCTACCAACTACATACGGTTTGTCCGCAATATTTCATTTTTATATTTAAAGTGGTAATAAATCTTTTTAATTCTTTCTATACGATTTTTCTATACGATTTGAGAACCGCCAAACAAGAGATAAAAAGTAGGAGTTTCAAAATTCTGAAGTCTAAGGTAACCCTAATTAGTAATTCAATTATTTTTTCAGTAGTCTATAAATATTTATAAACGTCAAGAAGCTCGTGACGTTTTTTACTAGAATAAGCAAATCAGAAAACAGCGGAATGACCGCCTAAAGACAAGACGTACTGCAATGTTAAACTTTTAGCTGATTATGGCACTGGTTTATAAGGGGGTAAAACAGCACATATTTAAACTAGTCATACTTATGCTAATTATGATTCTTCTAATTGCAAAAGCAATGCATTTATGAAAATTTTGAAAGCTTTAGTTGTTAATAGTCTACCGCTGTTATAAACAGTTCTACCAACAACTACTCTTATTGCAAAATGTTTTATAGAGAGGCAGACAGTTAAAAAAATAAGGGTTTCAGAATTCTTGGTATTTTTACCAACATTGTAAAAGCTTCACCAAGAGAAAGTACGATAAATTAGCCTTTGATATGAAGTTTTGAATCATTTAAATACAGTTGTGTGGAAAATAAGTTTAAAACTAATTTACAAAACCAAGAATCATACATTAAAACATAAACTTAGCTACCTCCGGAAGAAGTTTTTTCAAAAAGCGTTGGAAGAATTTATATCCTATTTTACAGCCCTTTATTAAACATTTTGCAAAAAACATAGTATTTGGCACTTGCTAAATGAGCGTTAAATCTCTCATTCACTTTTTTCTAAAAGATAAAGACTGGTAGTTAAATTATTTCATTTTTAAAATTCATATCTGCAAAACAAAAACATTCGCATTAATCAAAGTATATTAACATAATTATAGTTTTATCTGAAGTAATACATTTACAATATCTGTAAAACTAGTCATGTCAAAAATTATCAACTTAGCTTAAGTGTTAATATTTAACCACTTTTTTTCATTACGGTGCATTTTGCTTTATTACGAAATGTTACGTCCTCGCAAGTCCAACAAAGAAAGAGATGTAATTATTTTTTATTGTTTATCATTAAAGGGAAAACAATTTGAAGAATCGAAAATTGAAATCGTAATTCACTGTTTTCAGTGCAAAATTATTATTATTATTATTATTTATTTTTTTTGAATTTTTGTTTACCGTTAAAACGGCAACTACTTTTCTCACCATTTCATTAACTTCATATTTGAGACAGCAATCTCAACAGACAACAATTAACTTCATATTTGAGACAGCAATCTCAACAAACAACAATTAACTTCACATTTGAGACAGCAATCTCAACAGACAACAATTAACTTCATATTTGAGACAGCAATCTCAACAGACAACAATTAACTTCATATTTGAGACAGCAATCTCAACAGACAACAATTAACTTCACATTTGAGACAGCAATCTCAACAGACAGCAATTAACTTCATATTTGAGACAGCAATCTCAACAACAACAATTAACTTCATATTTGAGACAGCAATCTCAACAGACAGCAATTAACTTCATATTTAAAACTCTTTAAACGTAGATTTTATATTTTAATTTTCAAATAATGCGGCAGAAAGCGCTGAGTGAAAAAATTCCTTTAAAATATAAGACAAAAGTAAAGTATACTTTAATAATTTGAAATACCGTTATGTTATACCATGACCTTAATTTCAGCTTGACCTTAGCGAACAGATGCATAAAAAACGAAACTATTGTAGTAACGGTAGTAAATTTATCTTCTTCTAAAAATGCAATTAAATCGATTGGAGAATTTCAAATATTGCTTTGAAATTAAATAATATTTTTAAGAAATTAATTTATTTCAAGGTTCTTAGACCATTTCTTAATAAATTCGTTGCTTTCTCGAAACTTCATATTTGAGAGAGGAACTTTTTAAACAATGGCTTTATATTGAAATTTTTACATAACGCGACAGAAGAATTTGAAAAAATTCCTTTAAAGTAGAATAAGATGAAATTACGTTATTTAGAAATCAGCACCGTTTTTTCATAAAGGGATAGCTTGAAATTGCCCTGCAATTCAAAGTTATCTCTTCATCGGAATGTATTGTTCTTTTTTTCCTTTTTTTTTTGTAATTTCAGAATAATACGAAACGCATGTCATCATATTTTTGAGCCTGATACAACAGACAGAATTTATTTTCCAACTCAGAATTTAGAAATTGAAAACAAAACAATTTTTTTTTAAACTTTGGTTTATTGTTATTGTAATCGTTTTTTTTTAATGAAAATTAAAACATTAAATTATTCTTCACATAAAATCTGAAATTTGTATTAAACAGTCATATTTTGACACGGTGATATATAATAACAGAAATATTTTGCTGCGTTTAATTATAATATATCGAAAATCATATAACCCATAAATTTAGTTACTTAAATTCAATGTTTCCCGAAGATTAAGAGAAAGGAACAGCGATGTTTTTTAACAGTAAGCATTTACTCTGCTGAGCTCAACAATTCAGTTCTCGATTTTATTACCCAATTTCATTCGAAAACAGTTGCACGCGAAAGCGTTTCGAATGCCAATGGCATTCTTTAGGTTTGATTAATCATACGAAACATTCAATCAAGTGAATCAGTATCCTTTTGACAGTTGAATGAATGTGAATAACGTTTCAATATTTATTTTCAATGAATGAGGAATTTCTCGTGATTGCTTTACATGTCTTGTAGTTAAAGCATAATTCGTTATTAGAATACTATCTTCAAATTTAAACAGTCCCACTATTTACGATATCTTTATGCATGTTTCAAATTTTTATTCAAGAAAAATTTGTGCTTGTTATAAATTGCGGGAATATCTAAGAGCTTGGAAAAAAAAATCTTAAACGAAGTCATTTATATCCTATAATAGATAATTTTTCGACATTTGATGAACTAGACCTGAAAATTTAAATTTTTAGCAGGAAGCCAACCGCCGTTAGACTCTTTTAATTAATAGCTACTTTTTCCTCTATATGGTTAGATCCTTTTCATACGATAGCCACTTTTTAAAAACTTTTTTCTTATTTGGATTAAATTATATTTTTCAAAAAAAATCACATTAGAAATACTCAATGGCTATAAAAAGTTTATTCAATAATAAAAATGTGACAAAATTTAGTTAAATATACTGACTTTATAAGACTCTCCTTCCACATGAGTTGTTCCATCAAAAATTAGTGGATTTTGATGGATCAAAATTTTGAATGGAGATATTGAACTTTTTAATGAAAGTTCTGCTTTCCTGAGTCTTTCTGCATTGATGTACAGTCCGCAAAAAAAAAAAAAAAAAAAAAAAAATTAATCACCCTGAATAACTTTTGTTCTAATGATCGGATTTTCACGAACTAAGTGTCAATCTTAATGGTTCCAGGGGGTGACCTCAAATATGCTAATTAATTAGTGCTAACTATTAATTAAGTTACGAAATCGGACACAAAAAACGTACTTTCTCTGAATAAAAGTTTTTTTTTTACATGTTTGGAATCCTGACACTCAAAATACAGACAAAATTTCGAAAAAATTGGGTCGTGAATTGGATCGCAATAAAGATTTATATATGCTTTTCGCACCTCACTTCGAGTTTCTTAGGAAAGGAAAAACAAATGATCAAGCAAAGGTGGACCTGAAAAAAGATAGCTATTCTGATGCATAATCGTACGATTTTATAAAATTCATGGTATTTATTTTCGATAAAATTGTGAAACTTAGTAAATGTTACATGGCATTTAAATTCCGAAAAAAAGGGAAAAAATTTCTAAAAATATCCGGGAAATAAAAGATATAATCTTTTCATCAGCTCACACGATTATATCCGCAAAAAAAGTGCTTTCTAATATTGTATCAATATAGCCAAAGCAAAATATATCAATACAATAGAGTGAGAAGCACTCAAAAAAATTTTACAAAGAAATTACAACAACTAAAATAAAACACAATAAGTAAAAATATCACGTAAAAACAGAAAATTAAATATGAAGAAAAAAAAGAATAAAACATAATCTATAAAGCGAGTACCGTAAACCAGGGCGAGTCTACCCATTTTTTTCAGTTTGTCAACTTTCAAGTGGTCAAACTTTTGTAAATATTAAAGAAAAAAGGCTTTTAATAGGTGTTTCGGAATCGCTATTTATCCCTCTTTAAAGCTGTGAAATCGATTTTAGAAAATATTAACAGTTACGCTGTTACTGTATATTTTTATAGAACTGCTGACAAATCTCTCGTATGGGGCGAATCTACCCATTCTACTAAAATGAATGTTAACATTGTAAATAATCAAATTTTACTATTAAATTGTTATTTTAGTTACCATATGGGATATATATGAAGTAAAATTCATAACTTTATTATATATTCCATTTTTTTATTCATAAAATAACACAAATTGAGTATTTGATCGATTATCACATTTTGATCACAGTTTTGTTTTTATAATCATTAACATTATAAAATAACATTTTTTTTCTGATTATTGTTGATAAAAATAAATTAAAATTAATATAAATTTACAATTAAATAATTAATAAATAATAATAATTAAAGATTATTAACAAAATCGAAATTCAAACATAGGGAATCATGAAAAATCCTTTCCCCTTTCTTTTGGGAGGTGTGATTTTTCTTACAATGTTTTCTCGTTGAAATATAATATTAAATAAAAAAAGTTAATTTTGAAATATAAAAATTGAAAAAATAGGTAAAATAAACATATTTTATATTTACATTTATATTTAACCTATAATTTTTTTTTATTAATAATAAATTTATCAATGCAGAATTAAAATAATATACTCAAATTCATTTAAAATTACTTAATTTTAATATAAACAAAGTTCTAAATTATATTATTATGCTTTATTAAAACTAAATACGAATGGGTAGACTCGCCCCGCGAATTCTGGCTTTTTGTTCACAACAGCAAAACTTACATTGTTTTTGTTTTTTTTCATATAAAATTAATGTAATCATAGTCTTAGATAAGTTTATCACTTAACCAAAGTGAAAATAGTAATAATAATAATATACTTACGGAGCACCAACTAAAAGTTTGCTGATTTTCAATACAAATCTCTCAAAAGACGTTTGAATAGGTCGGTTAAAAAGACGACAAATAAATAAAAAACGGATCAAACTACTACAGCTCCATCTTCCTTAGAGTCTGAACTAAGTCCTCCGTCGGTAAAAAAAAAATTATTTGCAATTTAAAATAGTGAAAATTATGTAAAACTAAAATGGGTAGACTCGCCCCGGTTTACGGTAGCGAATTCAAATGAACTTACATGAACGGGAAATTTTTCAAGAATGATTTAAAATATTTTCGAAGCAAGATTGGCAGATTACAAAATATGAAACCAACAGCGAAAATGGAGGTAAAAGCGTAAATAGAGGGATTTTGTATTAAAGTGCGTTCGTACTCTGCAGTACTGAAGTGCGTTTGATGTGTTAGTAACCAAAGATGAGCCCGAAAATGGATGCGCGCAAGGTAATATTACACTGGATAATTTAAAAAAGTTGACAATTAATAATTTTAGAAAATTAATATTTATTTAAGGAAAAAAAAATATAAAATAGGATAGAGAAAGAAACATGAATTGCCTGTTTCGCGCCTAATTTTAGCTTCGGATTTGCCCGAAATGGACTTGCACGTGAAAAAATTATGTAAATTAACAAAGAAATTTTTATATAAAGAAATGTTATTATAATGCTTTTTAAATTTATTACTCTGTTTTTGTCGGAGAAAATAGTAACTTCGTTAAGTCATGAAAAGTTCTTGGAATTAGACATGAAAAGTCATGAGTTTGAAAATCTAAAATGTAGAAGATACCCTACCTTGTATTAAGGAAAATAAAATATTTCATTCGAAATCTCTTTTCTTATTCAACATTATTTCATTTTATGCTTTGAAAAATATTAAAACGGTGCGGAGATCAAGGAGGTTTGTAAATAGGAAAATATATTAAAATGCATATTTTAAGTTTAGAACCTTCTTTAATGACACTTGTTAACGAAGGTGCTGTAATGATATTGACAGCATTTCAACCAAAGAAACTAATTCGTTCTGTTTAAAACTATATCTTTTTTTTCTCCGAATGTCACATACCTCCTTTAACTACGTATCCGTACTCCTTCAACTACGATTAAAATAAAACTTTATTTTAAGGAGCAGGTCAAGAATTTGCACTTCATAAGATTTGCAAATGATATTAAGTAAACTTAGTTTGCAGTAAAAAGAGTTGATGTTATTTACACACTCCTTTCGTTAGCTCTTTAAAAAATATAATCTTAAAAAATTAAAAGAAAATTAGGTTTATAATAGCCTTAATTAAACAAGAGTAACAATTGTTACAGTTTTTACAATACTTTTTTAACTCTGACACTCTTTTCATGAGTCTCACTCTTTTTATGTAATTTATACATAAAATGTATAAATTACAAGAATGCGTAAGCTTGTTTTAACTAACAAAAAAAAAGGACAAAATCGTTGGCAAAAGAAGTTATTTCTTTTGCCAACGATTTTGTCTTTTTTTTTTGTTAGTTAAAACAAGCTTACGCATTCTTGTAATTTATACATTTTATGTCTGAAACTTCAATGTCGAAAAACATGTATGAAGTGACCCCTAGTCCAAAGAATCTAAGTTAAATAGTTGTAAGGCCGATTATTGCGAAAACAATTAACTACTCTGGTTCAATGAAACAATTGTAAATGAATCATTAATATTCTTGTTTTTTTATTACGAAATATTGGGAGAAATTTGTATTCATAATTTCTTCAAAACGTGTGTTGAAACTATTTTTTTAGTTATTTAAGTAGAAAAAAGTCAAATGAAGGAAAAGAACAATTTTTGAGATGATGATTCTAAAAATAGCACGTTTTTCGAATTTTTTTACAATTTTTTATTTTAGCAGTTGTTTAACAAAACAAGGCATATCGAATATTTTCCTGATATAGCAATATTTTTTTGTACTGTGCAAAAGTTTAAAATCATATACGCAACTTTTTAAGCAAATATTTTCAACTTTTTAAAACAAAAGGGTAACGCACAAGAATAACTTTGAATGTCGAAATAAAATTGTATGTCCATAGGTTTTTGTTCATTTAAAACACAAAACAATCTGTTGTATTTTTCCGCTGTGCACACATGCGCATTTACTTTTCTTTACTCGAATAAATAAGAAATAATAAAAAAAAGAAAATTATTAATTTATCTTCATTATTCGTAAACAATAGTATTCTTAGTAAACAGTCAGCTATTCTGCATCGAATGATATTGTGTGTGATCAGTAGAAATTTTTAATTCCTTAACAAGATTTAATTCTCAGATAGCTGACAATAATTCTAAGTTTTCTTTCAATAAGAACTTAGCAATAATTTAAAAAGTAATTTTATTTTAAAGGAAAACATAAATTAAAGTACTGAAACGATTGATTAGTATATTATTGGAAAATAATATACATGGTTTCCTAAAAAATAAGATTTTGCTTTAAAATTTAATTAAAAAGATAGAAAAATAATTCTGCGAAACAAGCGAAGACAGATAATTTACAAATTTATTTTAAGATTTAGGCGATATATAAGATGTAAAAAAGTTTTAAGATCATTAAAAATGCTGACTATGTATTTTTATTAATATTTATAAAATATATTTTCAAGAAATTGATAAATATATTATTCCAAATCTAGGAATCTACGTATATTATTAAAATTGTATCAGTTATTTAGAAACAAAATCAAAAAATAAAAAATAATCCCATTAAATAAGCATAATCTGGTGTATAAATCATATTCTGTCAGAAGCAAGATTTTATAAAACTAGACATCCGTTCAATAAGGTGTTTTTTTATTCAAAATGTTTTGATCAAATTTTTTACTAAATTTCAAATAAATTATTAAAGGACTAAAAAAGAAACATCGTATTTTATAATTAGAAAGAAATAAAAAAATAAAAAATTAGCAAATGATAATTAGCGAAAAAAATATGAATGAAATTTGACGCTACTCGCGCGAAGTCAAGTTCCTCGCAAGTTTATCACATTTTAATATTAATCGCCCCATTTAATTATTTCTTTATTGTCGCCAAATTATTTTTTTAAAAATAATTAATTTTAATTTTTCTCAGCTTCTAATAAATAAAAACAGTTGAAACTTTAGATTTTTCAATTGAAAAATGTGTAGATTAATATGGTATAAAAAAATTCATACCTTATAATTCAAAATTTTTTCATCCTCAATTTAATTAAATAATAAAAAATTATTAATAATTATTAAAAATTATTTTTTTCATGAAATTATCTTTGGGTAAATGAGTTTTATGAGTGGGTGCAATTTTTTCTGAATTGCTTTATTAGTTTTAAAAATATGACTAAAAACGCAAAAAGTTAAATTAACATTAAGGGGTACGAAGTTTGGATCGCTCTCCTGACCAAACTATGGGGACCATATTTCCCAGATTGCGGCTACCCCCTATATTTTGAAGGTTAAGAATCCAAATATGTAAAAAAAAATGTTTATTCAGAGAATGTACGTTTTTGTGTCTGGTTTCGTAACTTAATTAATAGTTAGCAGTAATTAATAAACATATTTGAGATCACCCCTGGAACCATAAAGATTGACACTTAGTTCGTGAAAATCCGATCATTAGAACGAAAGTTATTCAAGGTGATTCGTTTTCTTTTTTTTCTTCTTTTTTTTTTTTTTTTTTTTTTGCGGACTGTACTTTCCTCATTAAACAATTATTTTTTTAAAAAAGAAAACGATAAAAGGTGACTGGTTGTTTATTTAATTTAATTCGACACTTTTTTGTCAACTCATCATGTGGCGAGGTGGCGAATGGATATTTTAAGATTTCCCAGTTTATGATGAACTATCATATCTATTTTGCAACAAGACAGACATATTTAAGATATTTATTTTCTTAAAAAATATTTTAAATTTGCGGAAAAAAATTGCTGTTTTATGAAAGAATTGGTGATATGATTCACACATTGCGTTATTATTAAAAAATATGTAAAAACATGTTAAAATTTCAATTTATGCTCTTTCTAACTTTTGAAATACAGCTTTAACCACTTCTAGAAGTATTCTTTTCAATTTATTTACGATATAAATTTTTACATAGCTGACAAAGCTTAAATAAAACTTACTTTCCTTTGGGAAAAAAAAGAAAACATCATTGTTTTGTAAACTTATCCCATGCTGTGATTCTACAGTTACCGCACGTGGGAAGATTTTCACGAACAATAATAACAAAAAAAAGGAGAAAAATTTTAAAACAATGAAGTGTTTCTTTTTTTTGCTAAAAGACTTGTTCAGCTTTCGAAAGCATTTCAAATGAATTAACATTTTTTACAGGCAATAAATAATTATTGAGTATTACCTTTAAGTGAAAAATGTTTTGAGATTTTAAGAAATTTTAGAAACAGTGCTTTTTCCCCCCTTACTTTTAATGAATATTTCGAATGACTTCGCAAGATTCGCATTCTTTGGGTTTTATATATATATATATATATATATATATATACAGAGAATTTTCAACATACATTTGAAGTTGATGAGAATATATATATATATATATATATATATATATATACATATTATCAGAACTTAACTCTTTGACGCAGAATTTTGTGCATATTTAGGTTAAAATAAGTGAAAAAATATTGTGTTTAACATTTTAATAATTATTAAATCTAGCGTTTTCTTTTTCTCAGTTTTTCAAATTTGGTTTTCTTAAATTTTTTTGGTAAAAAACATTTTTTAAAAATCTCTTTAAACTTTCTTTCGCTACCTTTATCGTCTAAAGTTGTTCATTTTTATGGAAAAATAGTTCAAAAATATTTTTATTTTCAAGTCACTAACCTAATATCTATATTACAGCAGCTGTCAGTGGCAAATAAATACTGTATAAAAACAGAGCACGTGTCTAAACTAGCATTGCGTGAAAAATAAATGTTATAAAATAAATTTATGACTCATACGTCTACAGAGATGCCAACTTGCTCCGGACAGCAAATATACATTTTAAAGTGGTAGTTTATCAATTGTGATTCTCGGTTAAATGAATTCAATTTAGTAGATTTTTATCCACCACTATTTCTAAATAATTTGTAGGCTTATGTGATTCCCCACTCTGGAATACTTATGCCATGCTTTACCTTTTAAACAACAAGCAAAAATAGTCAAATATATGCAAAATTTACTTGTAGTTATTTACCGTTTTTTCAGTTATTTCGGCGTGTCCGGAGCAGTTGGCATCTCTGCGTCTACAATATCGGGATAAATTTTATTTTCATTCCTAGAAATTTTAGTCGAAAATACAAAGTTAAATTTAGACAATTATTTGCGAACGGAAAAGAATGTGTTTTAAATCAAACTTAATTCTAAATTTCAAAAATTGAAATAAATTATTCAATCAGTTGTTTTCCTAGATTTTTTTTTATTTTAATACTTTAGCAACTATTAAAGACATTAAATGAATTTTTATCCTTCATTTTATTATTCATACATATTCCTTCATTTTATTATTCATAAGTTTTTTACATGCATAAGAAAATTAAAATTCTGTTTCAAAGTATTTTAATTATTTAAATTAAGAATTAAAGTGGTAGTTAAAGGAATAAATTACGTACATTTTGATCAAATTGAATTTTCAAACCTGCAAACAGTGATTGAACTATAGTTACAAATTGGTTGTAAAACTATAAAAAAAAGGGATCATTTGCGAAGTTCGGAGCTGTTGTAATATAGTAGTAGCTTTAAATATGAGTGACGAAGTTACAACGTCATTGATACTGTCCTTTTTTTTTCCTAGAAGATTATACAAATCTTTCAAGAAGCTGTGAATTTTTTTATGAGTTTTTCATAAATGTATGAACATGTTTTAATTAACTTCAATTACCTAGAGAAATCAATATTGCTTCGTAATCATGGCGATAATATAATTTTAATTTTTTGTATTTAAGTATTTGAAAAGGCATTGTTGACACATACTATAACAGAGATGCCAACTTGCTCCGGACAGCAAATATATATTTTGAAGTGGCAGTTTATCAACTGTGATTCTTGGTTTAATAAATTCAATTTTGTAGATTTTTATCCACCACTATTTCTAAATAATTCGTAGGATTATATAATTCATCACTTTTTGGTAATTATGTCACGTTATATCTTTTAAAAAGCAAGCAAAAATCGTCATATATTTCAAAAATTTACTGTGCTGTTATTTACCGTTTTTTTAATTATTTTGGCTTGTCCGGAGCAGTTGGCATCTCTGCTATAATAGGAATGATTTTAAGTTACCGATTACACTTACCGGCATCTTTCTAAAATAATTTAAAATATTTTCATAACAAGTTTGCCAGATTACAAAATAAAACAGAAGCGTAAATAGAGGGTAGTGTGATCATTTTATGGTGCGTTCTTGCTTGAGTACAGAAGCGCGTTTGATTTGTTAGTTACTTTAGATTGGTCCGAAACTGGATATGCGCTATAAGGTCATAATATTATACTGGATAATTCAAATTTTATATTTAATAAGGTTGAATTTTAATTCTAAAATCTCTATATTGATGATTTTTGAGAAATTATTGCCATTTATTGAAAAACAATTAACAAAATTCGTTATTATATGATAAAAAAAAGTTTAGCCTCGGATTTGTCCGAATAGGTTTTGCACATGGTAAAAATATAAATTTAGTTAGCAATGAAATTTTTAATAAATTTATTAATAATTATAACATACAATTAACTCAGTGATTTTATATAGATTTTAATTTTATAAGTTGGACATCTATTGGTTATTTATCACATTTTGGAAAAGTTCGTCAATTTTTTTTTTGATTAATAAACATTAATATAAATTCTTCTAATTCTATTTATTTGATTAAATATGGTATTTAAGTAAATGTTTTTAGAAACATTAGAATGCCATGTAATTTATTTAAATTAAATTTAAAAGCATTTTTTTAACGTTTAAGTCAACAGTGCAGATACTTTCTTCTTTTTATACTTAATCCAAAAAATTAAAATTAATATTATCGTCATAATTAATAAAGCAAGATTAATTCCTCGGGGTAAATATTATTTAACAAACTTGCATAATTTTGAAAATTAAAGATAATAAAATCATCAATAAATTTAAAAAATTAATTAATTAAGAGTATAACTTTTCCATAATAGTGAAAAAATAAGTTAGTTAAAAGTGATGAAGAAGTAGATCCTTGTGATATTTCATATTTTTGAATGAAATTTATTTTCCGTTGTAAAGGTAATTGTTAAAAAACAAACAAATATTAATTAGAAATGCCCAGTAATCAAAATTGCGATTAAGGATATTTTTATAATCATAGTAATAACTCAAAAGAAAATCTTTTAGTTAAGAAAGAAAATGCAATTGAAGCGATCTTGAAAATCAAAAGTCGCATTGGAATTAATTTTATTTTGTTTCGTAAATTCTTAAATAGGTTGATTATTAGTGATAATCCAAGAAAAACCTTATTTAATAATATAGTTTAAAAAATTTATTTAAGTAGTTAAAGAAAATTATGCCTGGTATAGTTAAATAAGAATTAGACCCATAAGTGATTATTCTAAATTTAATAAAAATTTTAAGAAATTTTGGAATGATTATAAATGATGGAAGTTATATTATATTAATTTTAATTTTTAACCTCTTATAGAAATGTAAAAAAAATTAAGGATAATATTATTATTTAAATTACTAAGCTTAAAATGTTTACAATAAAAATAGAACATAAATTTTTTTTACAGAAGATTGCATATTGTTATCTTTGTCTATGGGGTGCACATAAAATGCTTTTGTAATTGCTTAATTGCTGGATCAATTTTAGAAAAATTTGCTGAATTGTTACTGTTATTTCAATTTTCTTTATTATTAAAAATAAAGTTCTTAAAGTAATAATAAGCAGCCAATTTCCATTTATTAACATACCTTAAGGAAAAGAGAATCTATTTGATATCTTTAAACAAATATTATTGAGATCATTAAGAAGGTATTTTATTAATTGATTTACGGTAAATAGGTCTAAATTTCGTACCTTTTAACTTTAAATTTCTTGGTTCTAAGATTTCTGTAACATTTAAATTACCAGCAATAATATGTTTGTGATGTTGATCAACAAATTCAAAATATTTCTCTTCTTCACAGTGGCATTCATAATTAGGTATAATAATTTTCTCTAAATTTTTGCTAATATCATTATAATTAAAAATAGTTCATTTAAGAGTTTGAGTTTTAATATATTTATGATCATTAAGAAGGTATTTTATTAATTGATTTACGGTAAATAGGTCTAAATTTCGTACCTTTTAACTTTAAATTTCTTGGTTCTAAGATTTCTGTAATATTTAAATTACCAGCAATAATATGTTTGTGATGTTGATCAACAAATTCAAAATATTTCTCTTCTTCACAGTGGCATTCATAATTAGGTATAATAATTTTCTCTAAATTTTTGCTAATATCATTATAATTAAAAATAGTTCATTTAAGAGTTTGAGTTTTAATATATTTATGATCATTAAGAAGGTATTTTATTAATTGATTTACGGTAAATAGGTCTAAATTTCGTACCTTTTAACTTTAAATTTCTTGGTTCTAAGATTTCTGTAATATTTAAATTACCAGCAATAATATGTTTGTGATGTTGATCAACAAATTCAAAATATTTCTCTTCTTCACAGTGGCATTCATAATTAGGTATAATAATTTTCTCTAAATTTTTGCTAATATCATTATAATTAAAAATAGTTCATTTAAGAGTTTGAGTTTTAATATATTTATATTGTTTAATATATTGTTAATAAGCGACAACTACTACTTTTTCGTAAAGCATTTTATATTACTTTCATCACCACAGTAAAACAAAGTGACTTTTTATATATGCCTTCTGAATCATTTACAAGCAGTGGCGAGTGGAATATAATTTTTAAGACAAATAATAATACATTAATAATCTTACTTACCTCTAAAACACTTTTTTCCAAAAAACTTTTTTTTAAACTTTTTTAATGATTATGACTACTACTGTAACTAAATATATATTAAAATTTCGAGAAAAAAAATTAGGAATTAAGTTTTTTAAAAAAAATCTAAGAGTTCTTGGTATAGTAGAACAGAGGCCTAATTACTTTCAATAATTGTTCAGCTTTTAAATTTGAAGTGAAAATCAAATTCATCGTGATAATCAAATTTTTTTAAATAAACTCATTAAACTAAGAATTTGTTAAGAAATCCATTTTGCGAACACTTAAAATATGAAAATAAAATCTAAATAAATATTTCAAAATTTTGTAGATTCACTGTGTCACACATTTCAAATCTGTTTTGATCCTATATAACTTATGTAACTCTTTCCGAATTACACCTGTCATAAAATTACCCAGTTTTCTCAGAACGCATGTTTAAATGGTAGAAACATTACAGTTTATTACGTAAAACATTTTACATTAAATAAACACGATTGGGATACACTTTAAAAACGTAAAAAAATATTAAAAAAAGCTCTAAACTAGTTTTTTTTTATTGCTTTCTTTCAACGACGATATTCTTGAAGCTCTGAAAATAATTTGCTTGATATCACAGAACAATTTTTAAAAACAGTATGAACGACACATTTAGACAATCCTACGCATGTCAACCTTGAAAAGCAGCTGCAACAAGAACTAAAAAATCAACTTTGATTGGAATCCAAACCCCGGTTCTATAAGAACATATTTCCTCTCACAGGTGTGGCTACAGCTTTTTGTTATTAAAAACATCATTTCCATGCATCATGATGTGCTTATGAATTCAATTAATTCATAAGTGCTTATGAATTCAATTAATCCATAAGATAAAACGCTCGATCAATATTAATTATTTTAACCCTTAAAAATGTACCTTAAGACATAATTATTAGAGAGTGCAATTAACTACCATTATTCTTTCACAACAGAATGTTATAAATATTTATATTTAACATATTCACTCATTTTAAATATACTTCAATAGTGTTTTCTTCTGATATAGTTACACACCCTCCAACTTATGAGGATTTTGAAAATAATTCTTTTTAGTGGTAGCGAACCAAAGTAGAAATTTTAAAAGCAAATGGATCTCTCATAAAACTTTTATCAGAACTTATGAATCTAGCCATATGGCCTGCACTTTTATAAGTAATAGCATACCTGCCAACTTTTAATCCTTTCGAGGATAATTTTCCCCAGAGGTAGTAAAATGTAATTTAAATTGAAATTTTAAGCAGAAATATATGCTGTATTTTAAACAAGCTTTAGCGGACTGCCTCAATAGTATTACATATTTATAGATATATTTAATTTTTTTAAAAATAGTGGTGGTCAATTAAATTATAAATTAAGTTTATAAATGCTAGGAATATATAGAAAACATAAATTTTGCTACCACTTTAAATATAGAAATAAAATTTTACGCCAAATGCGTAAAAGTTGGCAGGTATGTAATAGTGGACAAGTTACGCTAAAATTAATTTTTTTTAAATATTAAGACATTAATTTTGCTACCGTCTGAAAAGAAGATTTCTGAAACTACGGAAATTCCGTAGCAGTTGGAGGGTATGTAGTTAAATCAAACTGTTTTAACCGAATACTTATAAGGGTTAAGTAATGATTCGAGCTTGTTGGTTTCAAGCTTGGATAGATAGAAATTGGATTCAAGCTCGTTGAAAGTTGTTTGAGTTGTAAATTTTGTTATCCCATTTCGAAACTTTTTGCTTAACACGTTCACGCCGGGGTGACCCACCGGTAGGTCACGCTAGATTTTCTCATCTTGGCGGCTCACCGGAGTAAAAACTGGTAATATATAAATTTCATGTTTTAGTTTTTTTCCGGGAATAATAAAAATCCATAACTACCAATTGTTTTTAACGGATGCAATTTTTATATTGAATTGCTTCTACGCCGTGATAAATTTCCTTACAGTGAATTGTTATTGTTGAGAATAGATTAACTCCTCCCGAATATTATCTAATATTGAAATAGTTCTTCTTTCTGTACGCACTTTTAAAATAGAATTTGGGTTGATGCGTACAACTTTCTCTTTTTAAATATTCTGCACAGACTACCGATGAAATCCCGTGCGATGGCTTTCTGATGTAAGAGGTGATGGTAAAGACAATGGAATTGAGATTCTATGTTGGTGTTTCGCATAAATTTGGCCAACAATTGAAAAAACAGAAAACAGTTTGACCTGGAAAGTAACTGGGCAAGAAAGGCCAAAACTTTTCTTACCACTTTAAATATAAAATCTTCCGGAAAAACCGTAAGAGTCAGCAGCCATATATTTGCAATAAAGTTGCATTGTATATGAAAAATTCTAAACTTTGATTATGTAGCGGAGAAAAAAAAATCTAAAATGAAATCACGAAACTAAAAATAACTTACATTTGGCTACCTACAGAAAATAATTTTTTTTCATAATAAACCCGAAATTTATTTATAAAAATTACTTTTTGAGAAGAAGTGGTAATTAACGGAGCCGCAAAGAGCAATATTCGTTTGTGAATTTTGGCAACGGTAGACTCTGGTGAAATTCTGTGTCATGTCTTTTAGACTTTTAGAGGTTTCATCTATTCTTTTAACCGTTGTAAAACTTTGAGTGCAAAGGGTTAACCGGTTAACGCCCAGCGTCATATATTTAGGACAGTTCCTTTTTTCAAAAACATTCATTGTGGTGGGAAACTTTTTTCAGTATTTTCATTTATCTGGGTGAATTAAAAGATTTTCTAGGTGAATTAAAAGGTGAATTAAAGATTGATTTATTTTTTCTGATTAGATCTGGAATTATAAAGAGCAAGTACTTTTTGATCTATCAAAGACTTTTTGAATGCTCTGACAGTAGAAAAACCAATTAATTTCGATATTATATTATACCACTTTTTCCATAAAACCACTTTTTGTATCATTTCAATATATAAATTCGGGACATATCGGGTTAACACAGTATGTGTTTGCATTAACGCGTTCACGCCGGGATGTCCCACCGGTGCGTCTCGCCAGATTGTCTCATCTTGGCAGCGCACCGGAGTAAAAACTGGTAGCAATAAATTTCATTTTTTAGTTTTTTTCCGGGAATAATAAAAATTCATAACTACCAATAGTTTTTAACGGATGCAATTTTTATATTGAATTGCTTCTTCGCCGTGATAAATTTCCTTACAGTGAATTCTTATTGTTGAGAATAGATTAACTCCTCCCGAATATTATCTAATATTGAAATAGTTCTTCTACCAGTATTTTCACTTTTCCTGGTGTGAAGGTGTTAAAGTAATGTAACAATTTGTCTAATGTATTACTATTTGTTCTAAATGCCCGTCGTTTTCTTGAACAATTATTATATAAACACCATAAAGCTGAAGTGCTTTCTTTACTCGGAATAAACGATACTTTTCTTCATATTTTACTAGCTCCTGATTTTAGTATTTCAGGTGAAAAGGTAAAAGACCCAACAGAGGCGCAAACATCATGACCCTTTCGCGCCGACTGTCACAAATTAGTGCCAGCATAAAACCGTATCAATCAGGGTAAAAAGATAAAACTGGTAATCAAAGCAGTTTATTTGTGGGCGGAGTTATAATTGTTTGACTTATTTAATTCAGCATTACTTTGTTCAAAATAAAACTATTTAGATATACTTTGAATTAACATTGATTATATATATGATTAAACTAACAATAATTAAAGTAAAAGCAAAGTAAGTCTGTCAAATTAGCAACAACTACATTTAAGTTACCGTTTTTTTTATTTAATTACAACTTGATTCTGATTTTGTGCAAATGCTTTTCTGAATCACCCGTCCCCAAGGGGTTAAGCAACCGAACAACTAGATATAACTATGAATAAACGATTTACTATCGCTAATGGGCTTTCTGTCAAAAAATTTCAGTTCAAATGTTTTGTCCCGAAAAGGGCGACTCATTTTTAACCCATTAATGATTGGACAGTAATAGTGTTCTATGTATTTTTTTTTTAAAAGAAAGAAAAAATTTGCGAAGAGGGGTAAGACATTATTCCCTACATCAGAAAGCCGCCACACGGTTTTTATTAGTAGTCTGCGCAGACTATTTAAAATTTGAACAAGTTGTGTGCGTGAACTCAAATTCGTTTTTAAGAATAATTGAGAGAAATTTATCATACATATTTAAGAATTGAATCTGTAGTGGTTGACAAGTAAATAAGACACCAACCATATTCAAAAATCAAAAAACAAATTTATCATATATTTACCACTATCTTACTTTTACTAGATTTTCTATTAAATGCTTTTTTCGAAAACCTGCGTCGGGTGAGATCGAGTAAGAGACTGTTTGACCCAGACGCTTAGATTTATTTAAGATTTTGATTGTTACGTTAATTTATAACAAAAATAATAAAAACGTATGATATATGTTATCCGTAAAAAAAAATTGTTTTATATAAGTTTTCAATTTTTTTAATATTTATCTGTTTTAATTTTAAATAATAATAGAGATAGGGAATCATATCAGAATTAAATATTTTTTGATAAAAGTATTTTTAAGTTGACTTTGAGAGAAACTGAATATTTAGGAGAATAGCTTCCAAGCCTTTAATTATTATTTCTAGAAACTTACAAATACGAGTAACGCCTTATAATAATAATAAAGGAATAAATAATACAGGTTTAAATTTTTATCAGGTACTTATAACAACATTCACAGGTTTTTTACACAATCGTCTAAAAAATTGAATGACATTTCTAAACAATCATGGATGTCGAACTATTATTTAATGCCAAAAATGGCTGATATTAATATTAACATAAGTTAACAAAATAACTTGGATCAATTTAATCATTACTGAACAAAACGTCTTCTTTAGTCATCTTTTTCCATACTTCTCAAAGTTGTGAGTACCATAAAAAGCAAAGGAAATTACAAAGTCGTGAGAATGACATCATTTACTATGAAGTACTTCCGTTTTCAATTCATCTTTGTCAGAAAAAAATGCCGCCTATACGAAAAACGAGATGTAATACAATTGTTTCATATTCAGATACACTTGACAAAAAGTTATTCATCATCTGAGCTATTAATATACCACTTCAAATATTTGGTGTCTGAAGTAAAGGTACGAAATTAGTAAATCTGTTGAAAAACACTTATTCGACATTTCGTTGTTTTTCTTGTCTTAATATAGAACAAAAAATGAGCCACTCGTATAAACCAATTTAAATTCGTCATGAAGTTATTTTCAAATATTGATTTTTAATGTAAAACTTTTCCTAAAGTTTAATCTGATTTGTGTAATTTAGTTTGCTTTATTTATTTATTTTTGCTAAATACCTCTAACAATTAATTTAATGTGTATATTTAAATTCGATTTTTTTCCTAAGTCTTTCTTTATTTGCAGTTTTTTCTTAATTTTTAAGAGCTACATTAACTTTACTTAACTGAGTTAATTAATTTAGTTTTACTAATTTGGATAGTTATAGAAACCCTATAGTTAACACATTGCTGACCGGCAACTTTTCTGAAAATTACCCCATGTGCCCGGCTATTGTTTTGCAAGCGGATGTGGAAGTAAAACAATATAAATAAACTTTAAAAATGTTTAATTTTTTATGCCGTATGATAAAAAGTATAAGAATCACTTATGTGTATTGGTACACCTTAGACTTGGGCTAAAGTTGGACACTCCACTCCTTCATCAGGGGTGAAAGCGAGACGGAAAAGAGGAAAGGCTGGTAGTAAAACCATTTCAGTTAAAGCTAGTTTTGGGGAGGAGTTTACTTATTCTTTTTTTAAATTTTTCAACAATATCTACTTTATCTTGGAAAAGAAGAAGTTTTATATATATGCCAGAATTATAAAAGAAATCTTGATAGTTACAGATATTTCATTTTTTTCGAAAAAAATGCTGGAATGAAATGTTTTACGTACCAGGTTTTTCTCTCTTCCGTCTTGCTATATAAGGGCTTTCACCCATGTCCTTCATCGTGATGTAGTGCCATCACCTCCTACATCAAGAAGCCTCCACACGGTCTTTTATAAGTAGTTCGCGCAGACTATTTAAAAAGTGAACCAGTTGCGCGCATGAACCCAAAACCTTTTATAAAAGTAATTGAGAGAAATTTATCTTATATATTTGAAAATTGACTCTGTAGTGGTTGACAAGTGAATAAGGCAAACCAATAATATTCATAAATAAAATAAATTTTTAGTCATATATTTGCTACCACTTTCTTATTTTAACTATATTCTGTATTAAATTAGTCGTTCGGTAAGTGGATATCCTTCACAGAGGTCAGATCGGACTAACTGTAAAAAACAGTGTGGAGGCTTTGGTAGCGCCTGTTTTACTGTCGTTAAGTATAGTATTGGTGCACCACAAGTTTTTCAAATATATCCGGTTTCGTAAAGTTATTATAAATTGGTACAGAATTAAATAGTAAAGTTTGAAAAGTAAGGAAAATTACTCCCACTTTTTAAAATAGTCACCACGAGATCACTGTTAACGAAAACACGAGTTAACTCGTGACCGGTCAGCAATGTGTTAAGAACGATTTCGTATCTAATAACAAATATCGAAAAAGGATAGGGTATACTTCAGGTTAAAGCAGGACTGAAAGTCCATGTATATCAAGACGGAAAAAAGTAAAAACTGGGAACAAATAAATTTCATTATTACTTTTTTTTTCGGGAATAATGAAATATCCGTAACTAATACATTTTTTTAACGGATAGAATACATATATTGAATTTCTTCTCCCCCAAGAGAAAGTTAATGGCAGTAAATCGTTTATTGTTAAGAATCGATTTACTCCTCCCGATAACTATCGATTATTGAAAAAGTTCTACTACCAGATTTTCCTCTTTCCCGTCTCGCTTTCAGGCCTGGGTTAAAACAACGCTTCCTATAACTGAAAGCCTCCGCTATGCTAACTCTATGCAAACAATCTTTTTTTTCTTCTTTCTTTTAGAAGCAATTGTTGTGGCAGATTTTACATGGCAAAACTGCGGAAACAATGAAAAACTATGAAGCTTTAAGAAATGGTGTCATTTTTATCCATGCGAAATTCAAATCGATCAAAATAAGGAAAGGAATTGCAATTTTAATATCATTCTGTAGGAGTGTGATATTTATATAAGAATGCTTTTACCGATTTAGAATTATAGCGGTACTGAGCCATCACCTCCTACAGCAAGAAACCTCTACACGGTCTTTTATAAGTAGTCCGCGCAGACTGTTTAAAAAGTGAACCAGTTGTGCACATGTACCCAAAACCTTTTAGAAAAGTAATTGAGAGAAATTTATCTTATATATTTGAGAATTGATTCTGTAGTGGTTGACAAGTGAATAAAGCAAACCAATAATATTCATAAATAAAATAAATTTTCAGTCATATATTTCCTACCACTTTCTAATTTTAACTATATTCTGTATTAAATGACTCGTTCGGTAAGTGGATATCATTCATAGTGGTCAGATCAGACTACCTATAAAAAACCGTGTGGAGACTTTCAGTTACAGGAAGCGTTGACTGAGCGGAATTTCCTAGGCTGTATCTAGGCGAGCTGCAATCTTAGGGTTTTAATAGCATTGTTCAAATTATTTTTATCGGGGCAAAGACAATAGGAGAAAAAAGTACCTACATTCGGCTGGAATTTTAAAGATATTTAAACATCGAAACCACTAGAAATAACATTACACAATTTTAAAAGATGATTCAACCCCTTAAAAAACTTGTTCATATCCGTTCCAACAAATCAGAAGTAAAATTTATGAATTAAATAATCATTTTAGAATCATATTAATCATGAATTAAATAATCATAGTAGGTTAATGAACCATCTTAACATTTCAAGAAGTGATTGTTCATTCCGTAAACAAAATTCGTCATTCGAAGGAAATAAACACTTAGGAAGTACCTGTGAAGAACTCTTAGTAATGAATTACTCCTAAGTGTGCTATTTTTTGCACTTGGTGACACTTTTTTTTTATCTCGCTTCCGTTACGTGAAACCCTTCAATAGAATGGATGTTATTACCGTTACCTAAGCAACCGACTCAGGTGATAAGACAATGCTAAATAATTCATCGAACTTTAAATGGTGCCGATCACATCGGTGCCAAGATCATTTTTCTAAATAAAAAAAAAAGTCAGAAGCTATTAATATTTTTTAAAACTATTGAAGATATTTATGATTGTAGAGTTTAGAACGATTGTAATGTCCGCAAAAATGTCTTCCAAGGCCTATAATTATACTTTGGTGATGGGGTAAGTGATATACGAGAATATGTTTGTTTTTACATCTACAAAAAAACATAATTACATTGCTGACATAGTACTTCAATGAAGTGGAAGGATCTCATATTGATCCTTAAAAGCGATTTGAACTTTTATAGAATTTTTTTGTATAAGTAGTTGTAATAAAAATATTGGTTTAGTGGAAAATATAGTTAGTTAGAATATTGTTGAAATTTGAGTATTGCTTTAAATTTATGAATGAGCGATATAATGAAAAAATAAATTTGTTGTTTACGTCACAAGTTTTTCATGTTAATATGAAGTCTGTCACAACGTCAGTGGCGGATTCAGCGGGGGGGGGGGTCATCTGACCCCCCTCCCCAAATTGAAAAAAAAAATTTTTTAAATTTACCAAAAGAAATCAAATATTTTAAAAATTATTTAAGGGGGCATATATATCTAGGTAGGTCAGAGTAATCAATTTTCTTTTTCCATCTAATTTTGTTCTTCATTGTTTCAAGAATCATAATCCAAAAGGTTAAAACGAAATTCGTCATAGTTTCGTCGATTGATTTGGATGTTGAAAAAATCATTGACAAATTTGCCAAAGTTTCTAAAAAACGCATTCCATTTATTATTTAAAGATTTTGAATACTTGAATTATTTATGTAATGTTCTATTGTTCATTATGAAAAAAATAAATGAGAAGATTAGCATTAAAAACCCTAGTTTTTATTTTTTTTTTCTCAAAAAAAATATTTAAAAAGAAAAATTTTATAAAAAAAATAATTGTGGAGGGGGAATCTGAGCCCATGACCCCCCCCCCCCAGGCAAAATTTCTGGATCCGCCCCTGCACAACGTAGGAAGTACAATTTTTATAAAAAATATTTAAGAAGTTTACCGCTTATGTTTATAAACTTCTGATCTGAAGTTAGATATTTCGCCATTTCAGTTTTTAAGTTTCGCTATTTTTAAAGAAAGAAGTAAAAAATTAGAGTAAGGAAAAAAACATTCTTGTTTTGCTGCAAACTTAAAGCCTGCAAGGTTCTTTTAGAGAAATAAATAATTTTGAGACTGAGTGAAAAATTTATAAATTGTAAGGGATGCTCGAAATACTAGTGACAACCTAAAAAAGTTTTTAGAAACCAATATATTGACTAGTCATCATAATTGTTGATCAAATAAGTATGGAATAATAACATTTGAGAAAAAAAAAAATTTGAAGCATTTATACAAGTCCTTGATCTTACCTTATTCGGATGTAGAGTCTCTAAGTAGTTTTGTTCCGAAAGCTACACATAATTTTCGAAACAGTATTTTCGGTGTAATTTATTTATTTATTGTTCTAATGTACAAGTTCATAAAGAACGTATAAGTTTATATATGCACATACATACACCCTTTTGTGCTTTTTTGAAAAATACCACTTAAGTAGACCTGCCAACTTTTAATCCCTTCCATTATCATTTTTCCCAGTGGTATTAAAACGGAATTTAAACTTCAATTTTAAGCAAACAAATACGTTCTGTTTGAAAAAAATTAAGTTGACAACCATGATAGTAACGCATATTAATATATAAGCTTAATTTTTGTAAGAATAATGGTGATCAAAATCGTTTAAAAATTAAATTTATAAAAGAAAAAATAGTATATATTTACTACCACTTTAAATATGAAAATAAAATCTCCCGCAAAATCCGGGAGAGTCGGCAGGTATGACTTAACCCCTTGGGGACGGGTGATTCAGAAAAGCATTCGTACAAAATCAGAATCAAGTTGTAATTAAATAAAAAACGGTAACTTAAATGTAGGCGTTGCTAATTTAACAGACTTACTTTGCTTTTACTTTAATTATTGTTAGTTTAATCATATATATAATCAATGTTAATTCAAAGTATAACTAAATAGTTTTATTTTGAACAAAGTAATGGTGAATTAAATAAATCAAAAAATTATAACTCCGCCCATAAATAAACTGCTAAAGAAATACTTTGATTACCAGTTTTATCTTCTTACCCTGATTGATACGGTTTTTTGCTGTCACGTATTTGTGACAGTCGGCGCGAAAGGGTTAACCCTTTCGCGCCGACTGTAAACCCTTTCGCGCCGACTGTCACAAATACGTGACAGCAAAAAACCGTATCAATCAGGGTAAGAAGATAAAACTGGTAATCAAAGTATTTCTT
This sequence comes from Parasteatoda tepidariorum, assembly GCF_982258835.1. Taxonomy (NCBI): domain Eukaryota; kingdom Metazoa; phylum Arthropoda; class Arachnida; order Araneae; family Theridiidae; genus Parasteatoda; species Parasteatoda tepidariorum. The sequence continues at coordinate 57,865,665 of NC_141759.1, forward strand.
TAGCAGTTTATTTATGGGCGGAGTTATAATTTTTTGATTTATTTAATTCACCATTACTTTGTTCAAAATAAAACTATTTAATTATACTTTGAATTAACATTGATTATATATATGATTAAACTAACAATAATTAAAATAAAAGCAAAGTAAGTCTGTCAAATTAGCAAAGACTACATTTAAGTTACCGTTTTTTATTTAATTGCAACTTGATTCTGATTTTGTACGAATGCTTTACTGAATCACCCGTCCCCAAGGGGTTAAGGCTTAAATTCTATCACCTTAACGCATCGCATAATAAACTGAAATGTATTATCGCCATCTTCGTTGCAGCGTAATGCAGTGCACACTTAAAATTAACTCAAGAGAACTTAAAAAAATCCTGCTTAGGAATATAACCCTATATTGCATAAAAACTGCAGCTTTAAGAGAGATGGCATACCTGCCAACTTTTACTCTTTCTGAGCAACAACATACCTGCCAACTAATAATCCTTTCAAGGATGATATTCCCCAGTGGTAGTAAAATAAAATTTATATTACAATTTTAAGCAGAAAAATTCGCTGCATTTTGTACAAGCTTATGCGGATTATTACAACAGGGTTACATATTATTATATATGTTAAAAGTTTTCAGGTATGCAACAATCTTACTCAAAAACATATTTGTATTTTGACTCGGCCAAATTCTGCTAACAGCAATTAGTGTATTTTTATTTATTCGTTGTAATTATTTATATGTAGTGGTGGTCATTTTCATTTATAATTATTATTATAATTGAAACACTCTAATGACATGACATGAGTTTCGGTACCACTTAAAATACGAAATTAAAATCTTCCGGGAAAACCGGAAGAGTTGGCAGCTATGAGATGGTGATAGTAGATTTAAAATAATCTCAGATTGAAGATTAGTTCACAAGTCTTTAACAGAAAAAAAACTTGTTTCACAGTGTAATTGAATATTTGCTCGATGTTATCAGATTTTAGAATAAGGAATTATTATAAGATAATTAACAGCAAAATAACAAGCATTATTTGCAATGCTTGTCATTTTGCTGTTTAATATTCAAAAAACTACGATAAAAATCTGACAGTAATATTTAATGTTCTTTCAAACATAAAAGAGCCCAAAAAAGTTTTGGCCCGCCATTTGACTGGTGCTTTTAATTGCGGCCCCCGGCAACATGTAAGTTGGAAATGTATTAGAAGAAAACCCAATGAAATGTCATTCGATACGTGAAGTGTGATTAATAAACTTAACTATTTTTTTTAAAATGTGTTTCCATAAGTGGCTGAATCATCACGTCCTTTCACATTCTAACTTATTTCAATTGATCAAAACATAGACACATTTTGTAATCATCTCGATTGGTGATAAAGTTGATTTTTTTTTCTTCTTGATGTAGCTCTCATAACTCTTATATCTTTCATTCTTTATCATCCTCTTTCTTTTATGTACTCTAATACTTCCTGAGAACCCGAAAGGGATGACTAAACTTTCAAGAGATGACTCAAATATAACAGCTGCTAACTTTTTTTCGGTTCTATTCGTTGTGATACATAAACTATCGGGCAAGCATTGGTAAAATAAATACTGTGTTTGAAATTCATACAAAGGAAAATAGTGATGTTTAATTTTCAGAAACTGGAAATACTTTATTTGAACAGTTTCTAATTTAAAAATTAAATTACGTTTTAAGCATGAATGAAAAAAAAATTGATTCAAACATCAGAAAGCATTTAAAAAAAAATTTTTAATTTTTCTTGCATTTTTAAAAACTTTTCAATAATGTCAGTATTAAAGCAAGTTAAATCTAAAAATTGATAGAAATTATTATGCATTCTTTTTTATTTTTAATAAGTTATAAGATTCGATTTCTGCAACAAAAAAAAGTTTTATACTTGTCTTGATACGCCTTTGTTACGTTAACACATTGCTGACCGGTCACGAGTTAACTCGTGTTTTCGTGACCAAATGTTGGTGACCGGTTACGAGTTAACTCGTGTTCTCGTTAGCAGTGGGGACATTTTTAAAAGTGGGCGTAATTTTCCTTACTTTTCAAGTTTTACTATTTAATTCTACATCAATTTATTATAACTTTACGGAACCCGATATATTTGTAAAACTTGTGGTGTACCATTACACATAAGTGATTGTTAACTTTTTATCATACGGCAATAAAAATTAAAATTTTTTAAAATTTATTTATACTGTTTTACTTCCACATCCGCTTTCAAAACAATAGCCGGGCACATGGGGTAATTTTGAGAAAAGTTGCCGGTCAGCAGTGTGTTAAGTCGTATTGAGCATTTTAAAAAAAATTGGCAAAATTAACCAAAAATTTGAAAATTTCAGTTTGTGCTTCTAACGTTTTTTAAAATATAGTGGCGAGCCCGGAGCAGTTGGCATCTCTGCAAATGATTTATAATAATTAATGTGTTAAGAATACTGCAAGATTACTAAGAGTGTTAAGAATACTACATTAACTACAAGATAGCTTTATGCGATTAATGGAGGAAGAGTCCTTACAAAATGGGGCGTGGCTTAAGAGAAAAGGAATCCTAATTTTTAAAACTAATTTGGTACTGATTTAAGGAGGAATGCTTGGAAATGAATATTGTTAATTGAGAGCCGTGGTTGCTCAGGGTATAGATCACTCGCCTCCGAATGTGGAGACTCGGGTTCGAACACCAGCGATGGCGGGCTGATACGAATTCCGCACCAGGCTCGCACCGACCACAGTGTTGATTTAAAATGTCCCCAGTGGTTGACGGATCATGGGTAAGAGTCCCCTTGCCGTGGAGCTAACCGTTTGAGGTTTTCGTGGTTTTCCTCTCCATGTGAGACATATGCGGGTAAGTTCCATCAAAAATTCCTCCACGAAGGTTAGTTTCTCCCAATGCTTGATCCTGGAGTTCCTTTGTCTTCTGGGACGGTTCAAAACTACTAGGCTGCGGAGTTGAACATATATAGTTGCAAATTCAAAATTTGATCAACTGTTGAACGCCGGCTATAAAATAAAGTAAAGTTGATTGTATAGCACCTTGAAACAAGGGCGTAGGCAGCGGGGTGCAAGAGGATACATTTTCACCCCCCTGGCTTTTCTTTTAAACAATTAAAAAGATACAGAAAAACAATTTTGTTATAAATTTTTTTATTAAAAATATTTTCATTCAAAAACAAATAATTAAGTAATTATTCATCCAAAACAATTAAAAAATTGCTTAATCAAACAAGAATTGTAATCGTCTTGTTTGCTGTCCAAATCTGTTTATATCTTTTCCAATGAATTCTGAGTCTTCTTTGATTCTTTTCTTATGCACACTGAGCATGCACAAACTTGGGAGATTTCTAAGCTATATTTTTAAATTTCATTTAATAAAATATAAATAATATTATATTTTCTATTAGTTATTTAGTTTAACTAAGGTGTATAACACAAACTGACTTCTCACAACTGTAAAACTTCATCAACACTATAAATACCAATGTTAAAAGCGTGTACAAACACGTTCGTATACGAAACTACTGTTTGTAGTTATTTGTGTTTCAAAGTCAGTAGCTATGCCAACGCCATCAATACAGCTTCTCGTGGCAAAATTTGCAAGTACAATAAATTCATACTTTTTTTTTAAAATATCTTGTTAACAATGAAGAGATGTATCTTGAAAAAATGAACAGATGAAAGTATATGTAATAACTAAGGCCCGGATTTTGATGACATTTGCATTTTTTTTTGCATTTTTGGACATTTTTTGTCTTTTAGAGCATTTTTTTAGATTTATAGGGCATTTTTCTTGAAATTTTGGGGCGTATTTTGCATTTTAATGCATTTTTTAAAGTTTTCTGTTAATTTTTTACAATTTTTATTATTTTTTATCAATTTTCATTATTACACTGGCTTCCAAACAGTAAAGTAACAGGTGAAGCAACATCTTTTCAAATTGAAGAAGAATTGTCAGTAAGTAAGACCGTCTTTTTCAAGTACGCACCTATAACATCAGTAGACGCTGAAAGAAGCTTTTGCAGGAATGAAAATTTACTTTCAGACAAGAGACGCTCGTTTACATTTCAAATTATCAAAAAACATTTAATAATCCAATGTAATTCTGATATTTAGTAATATGGAAGATGGATATGAGATGGAAGTTGCTATATCCATTAAAGTTTCTATACAAAATAAAAATATTTTGGTGCCAATATATTTTCCTTTTTTTTGTTGTTATTTTAGGTTATAAAACATATTTTTCAAACTTTAATGAGCGTAGAACAAGTATTGCATTGCTTTATAACTTTTAAATGACTCATAATAATTTTAAAGAGCAAAAATTTTTTTAATTCAATACTTTTACTTTATTTAAGGCAATTTTTGCATTTTTAAGGGCATTTTTTGCCCTTTTTAAGGGCATTTTTTGCACTTTTTAAGGGCATTAGTTGAGATTTTTTAGGTCATCAAAATCCGGGCTCTAGTAATAACAAAACAAAATGTAATAACAGAATATTTTAATATTTTTTTGGGGGGAAGGGGGGTTTGATAGAGGGTTGCACCCCCTTTTATATTTTTCTCCCGGGGCCCTTGCCTTGAAATCTCTGAAAAATTTTCAAACAAAATCGTAAAATCAGCAGTATTAACAATCAGTTCAAAACTGTTCAAAGGTAGTAACTAATTTGGAAAAGAGAGAGTATATATAAGTGTGAGTGTTTATAAGTGTGAGATAATCTTAAGAGGATGTGTTTAAGCTCTTGCATAATTTTAAAAAAAAATATTTTTCCTGTTATTTTAATTTAGTTTTCAATTTACTACCACTGCTTTAGTTTTCAATTTACTAGCACTGCGGAAAATCATCCACGGAAAAATTAAAAATTGGCATCTTCTATGCCTGTGTATTTTTTTCAGCAATCTTACGCTTGAGCTTAGAAAATCGAAACACAATAATATATTTTTATTTATTTTATAAGAACATTTTAAAGGTTAAATTTGATCTCTTTTTTTTTTTTTTTTTGAAAGTAGTACCAAACAATGGGAGAGTGATGTCACTTTTTAGTAATTTATGAGCCATTTCTTCGAACTATCATACAAAGAATTAAATTCTGCCAGTCTAAAATATCCAATGCCGGATACATTCATCCATTTATTTTGCACCGCAAAAATGTGTCAAAGCTCGTGATAGATCAACGAAATGTGTTTTCAGTTGCCGATGGGATACATGTGTTACATCGTTACAATTGAATGAAATGTCTTCCCTGATACAGAGAACATATGACGTCAAACAGTAAGTCGCTTATTTAAATCGTTTTCACTTAGGAAATTGATCGAAATGCAAGTTAGATTAAAGTTTTAATGCTGGTTCTAGTAGTTTAGAAGTTTGAAATGATGAAAACGATTAGATACTTAATTACAGCTTTTGTTACGGTATGATGTGTTTTAATTCATTTCAAACGTAATTATTTAAAATTGAATTCATTCTTTCATTGTTAGTTTATGAAAATTTAAATCAAAATCGTATACGAATATTATCCTGTGTTCTCACAAACTGTGTTTGTCAATGAAAATTTAATTTGAAATCATAACGAATATTTCTCTGTGTTCTAAATTTACCTTCATCTATAGTTCTGCAATAGTTAAAAATGATACAGATGCTCTTTTATACTTAATGGTGCATTCCAATACTGTATGACAGTGTTTCCCAAACTTATGACTTTTGTGTACCCTTTCTAAATTTTTCGTAACGCTGTGTACCACTAATAAAAAAACGAACGTATTTTTTTAAAAACACGTTTCTTTTTCTTTTTTGGTACTAAATTTTTTAGATACTGACCAGCAATCTATATACTATGTTAGGGATAAAAATTTTATTCTATAAAATCAATCAAAATAAGTAGAATTTATTACAAACCTTTACTATATAAAAATTGCACAAAAGTTAAAAATCACAACTGGCTGTTGACACCACTCATTATTAACTGTTAACTCTGCAAAAAATAACCAATAGAAAAATACGCAATCGTAAATTTTCATGGCTAGCTTTGTTTTTAAATAAAAATTTTTGAAATTTTCGTTTGCTGCAAGATATTTCGCATAAGAACGCGTACCCCAGCTAAACTGTTTCCGTACCCCTGGGGGTACACATACCCCACTATGGGAAACACTGCTGTATGAGTATTTACCGAAAATTTTATTCTAAGTAAATACTTAAAATTTTGAATTAAAAATGCTATTTCTGAAATGCAGAAATCAGTTATTCTACAGATTATCTAAACAACGTGCAAATTAAAACTGTGGTATGATCCTTTAAAGTGCAGAAAATTATTTCATTGCTCAAATTGCCCCGATAATCCACGCATTAACTTCTAGGTACTCGTTAAAGTAAAAATAAGATTTTTGCTAAAACTGCAGCAACATTTCTTTCTGATAAACTAGAATAATGTAATTTATTTATTTTTAGCTATCGAATGAATCAGATTAATACAATCAAAATAGTTGACATATAGAATCACTCAATCAATTTACTAACTATCGTTAAAAGTAATATAAGATCTTTGCTGGAACAGGAGCAAAGCTTGCACTTAAATTAGCATAATATTATTCATTTATTTTTAGCTATCTAAGGAATCAGATTAATACAATCAAAATAGTTGATATGTAGAATCAATCAATCAATTAACTAACTATCGTTAAAAGTAATATAAGATCTTTGCTGGAAGAGGAGCAAAGCTTCTGTGCGCTTAAATTAGCATAATATTATTCATTTATTTTCAGCTATCTAAAGAATCAGATTAATACAATCAAAATAGTTGATATATAGAATCACTCAATCAATAACCTAACTATCGTTAAAAGTAATATAAGATCTTTGCAAGAACAGGAGCAAAGCTTCTGTGCGCTTAAATTAGCATAATACTTTTCATTTATTTTTAGCTATCTAAAGAATCAGATTAATACAATCAAAATAGTTGATATATAGAATCACTCAATCAATAACCTAACTATCGTTAAAAGTAATATAAGATCTTTGCTAGAACAGGAGCAAAGCTTCTGTGCGCTTAAATTAGCATAATACTTTTCATTTATTTTTAGCTATCTAAAGAATCAGATTAATACAATCAAAATAGTTGATATATAGAATCACTCAATCAATAACCTAACTATCGTTAAAAGTAATATAAGATCTTTGCTAGAACAGGAGCAAAGCTTCTGTGCGCTTAAATTAGCATAATATTATTCATTTATTTTTAGCTATCTAAAGAATCAAATTAATACAATCAAAATAGTTGATATGTAGAATCAATCAATCAACTAACGTATTAGAATGCAAAGAATCAGACGGTTTAAAATATAATTACAATTAAATGAGAATTATGAGAACTAAATTAATGAGAATTAAACAGAACATTATTACAAGGAAATAAGAGAAACAAACTTTTGAATTTTAACGCCACAGAAGCCGTTTACATTATCTGAGTAAAAGATGGAAAACCCTTGATTCTACGCTTTAATAGAGAAAATCAGTTAATATGCAGATTAGCTAGGTAATGTGCACTTTTACGGCCTTCGAGCTTTAGTGGTCACATTCGATACAAAATGTACTCTGATTAGAAGAAATGTACTCTGGTTTCCCCCAATGATTAGGAGCCCCCCTAAAATGGATTTTTTGAAAATAAATTTTAAAAAATTAAGAAAAACAATGATTTTTTTAAAAAGAAATCAATTTTAAATATATATTATTAAAATACAATAATTTTTTTACATAATGTTAATCATATTTATTTATTACTTATTTTAGTTATTATTTATAAGTATTATTACATAAATTTAAAAAAAAATGTACAAGAAAAAAATTTAATCTAAGGGCCCCAAAAATTTGAATGGCCTAGGGCCCAGCGAGCGCTGTACTTGGAAATAATTTATATGTCTGTCGTATATCGTTGGCAAAACTTGTGTTTTAGTTTCAACACTATTTGAAATGATAAGGGAAAAATTTTCATACTAGAACACACAGAATTGAGAAATTTTTAAAAATGAATTTTTATATTTTTCTAATAACAAAGTTTAAATTACGGGCAATTCCATATGTGACGGAATGACATTTTGACTTGCAAAATAACAATTAATTGAAGTTCCTATGTATCTAATTTCAAATATAAAAAAAATTTCTCATGCATATCATTATTATTGGCATAATGCGCTTCATAAACTAAAAAAACAGGATTTTCTATCTTTTTTACTTTTAATTTTACGAACTTTTTATTTGCGTGACGGAATGACATTTTGGCAACCAAGCTTTTGGCATGCCGCTTAGAACTGGTAGTTTCTGCGAATTTTGCAGCTATTATTTTTCTAAACTATTTTACACTTTTAGTATAATGTGTAAGCAATGTAAAATGTGAATTTGGAAAATTAACCTCAGGTTGGCTAGCAGTTATTAACATCTATTTGCTGTGACGGAATGACCGTGACGGAATGACAAAAAGTTTAGTAGAAGAAAGCCTTCATTTAAAAAATGTTTTATTAATATGTAAATGATAAACAGAATGTAACAGATAAACAGGATTAATATTTATGTAAGAATTAGTAAAAATTTCAACAGTTTGAAAATTAGGTTGTCTCTGAAGAGGTTTTATTTCTAACTTGCCAATGTCACATCTTATCTTCGTTCTCAGGAAATTTATGCATTATTAAGACATGTGACGGAATGACGTAAAAGAAGTTACTTTTATTTTATATATTAAACTTAAAATGTTTAAATTTTGTTCCATATGCATATTTTTATCAAAATATTGCAAAAGAAGGATACATTTTTTTTGTTTTATAAGTATTTTTCAAGAAAACAATTTGAGCACAAATGCGAACAATTCACTTGTCAGCCATGTGATTACATTAAAATGCTGCCAGATTCAAGAAATTTAAAATTATCAAAAATGAAACGGCAATATGTAGACTTTGGCTATTTTTGAACATATTTTTAAAATTAAAATATGCAATTCATAAAAAAAAAATTTCACTTAAAAGTTGACACTTCCGTGGAATTGCCCTTACATGTAACTTTGTCAATTGAAAATTACTATTAATTAAATATATTTTTCAACAAATATTTCTTAAGAAAATTACATTAAAATTTACTTTTTCATAATAATTCCTTTTTACTGAGCTCTCTGAATATTTTAACACTAATATAACGATAAACATTCAGATAGTTTTGTACTCATATAATCATAAGAATTCTAAATTAAAAATATTTTAAAAGGAACTAGAATTTTATAGTTATCTGTATATAGTAATGAAATTCTTTGCACTACAATCGTAACTAAAATGGACATTCTTTGTAATACAGTTGTGTCCACTGAAATTTACTCACGAAGTTATTTTGATTAAAAAATGCAGGTTTTTAATTAAACATTGGGAAATTTTTATTAATTTATAAAGTATACCATGTAAGGTTATATACACCGAAGAGCCATTACGTTATGACCACCCTGCTAATAACATGTAGGACCTTTAGCCCTCAAAACTGCTAGCATCTGCCGAGTCATTGATTCCACAAGGTGCTGATAGGTAGTCAGAGGTAACTGGTATCAAGTGCTCACCAACTGGTCCTGCAATTCCCTCACATTGCGAGGGAGTAGCGTGGCAGCACGAATTTGGTTTTCCAAGTAGGACCACAAATGCTCTATTGGATTAAGGTCAGTGAATTTGGGGGCCAAGACATGACTTGAAAGTCACTGGAATGTTCCTCGAACCAATCCATGATGATTCGACCCTTATGACATGGTGCATTATCCTGTTGGTAAACACCATCCCCCGCAAGAAAAACTGTTCACATGAATGGGTGAACCTGGTCTGCAACTATGTTCAAGTAGCTTACAGACGTCAGGGATTGTTCTATGAGGATTATGGGTCCTAATGTGCCCCATGGAAACATTGTTCCTGGACGAGAAACCATGAAAACCAGGGAGAGCCCATTGTTATAGATGGAGGGTGGTCATAATGTAATGGCTCTTCGGTGTATGTTATAGCGTGTAAATAAATTATTATATAGTTTTTTTTATACATATGGACTGTTTTTTAAAAATTTTAAATGATCATTTCTTATAAACACGGCTGAGTTTTGTTAATACAGTGTTCAATTTCCTTCTTAAAAACTTGAAAGATTATTGGTCTTTTAACATATACTTTAAACATAAAAAAAGAAAGACACATTGCTTTTAGTTGCATGATTTGAGCAGCCAATTCTAATCATCAAAATATTAAATTATGCGATAATGCCTGGAAATAAAATAATAATTAACTTAAATGACTCAACAATGCTTAAAATATTTCCCAGTATAAAAAACGTTCTATTTCATTATGATGAGCTGTTAGATATTTGGTTCATTCCTTTCGTTGGAAACATTTAATAACACAAATGGTGAAACAGATCGTGCGTGAATTACGAAACACTTATTATGTACTGATAGTTTTCTGTACAATCAATATTTCTTTTGCATAAAACAATGTTTAACGTTTACTAGATAAAAACTTCTAATAGTTTCCTACAATATTGATGCAATTTAATGTTGACGTATCAAAAACTCGTGTCTCATCAACTCAAAGAAAATTTTAAAAAAATAGATGAACCATTTCGACAAATAACTCTATCTAAACTGAGTTCTTTTCGCGTCAATTTTTACAAAGTTTTTGATACATAATCTCTTTGCATATCTACTCAAACTTGTGAATAGTTTGACACCAATATAATCACATCAATCAGATAATTTTATATTAGTAATTCAAAGTTGCCAATTTATTACACTATTTGGGAAAATATTTTCTGTATATAAGTTTTATATTTTTATCTATCATTGTTTGTTTTGTAAAATTGGTTTAAAGTTACTTTCCACACCACTACATGTAAATGATTCAAAATCTCATATGAAACACGATTTTGTTCCCCTTCCCTACTCATGGAAAAGCGCTTGAACAATTTACAAAATTACCAAGAAATTTTTAAAATTGCCATAAATTTTTACGTCTTTACCCTCTGGAAAATATTTTGGAAAAAACGTTGCAGTTGGCTGCTTTGCTAATCTTAATAATTTAAAATTTAACCAAAATTTTAAAGTTTTGTTTCAAAGCAGCTTGTATTTCACAGTTATCTTATTTATCTGTGATGCATGAGCCGCGATGGCTCAGGGGATAGAGCGTTCGCCTTCCAATGAGGTAGATACGAATTCCCAGTAGATACGAATTCCGCATCCGGCTTACACCGACTACAGTGCTGACATGAAATATCCTCAGAGGTAGACGGATCATGGGTTAGAGTGCCCTTGCCGTGAGGCTAACCGTGGGGGGTTCTCGTGGTCTTCCTCTCCATGTAACGCAAATGCGGGTTAGTTCCATCAAAAAGTCCTCCACGAAGGTAAATTTCTCCCAATACTCGATCTAGGAGTTTCCTTGTCTTCTGGATTAGGTTCAAAATTACGATACTACGGAGTTCAACATTAGCAGTCGTAAACCCAAAAATTGGGTCGGCTGTTCAACGACGGTTATAAGATATAAAATATCTATGATGCATAAAAATCGACAATTCAAAACAATCACAACTAAAACAGACATTCTTCAAATATATTTGCTGACAGCTCCAAATTTCTATGTCTTCACATAAAACAAAGTTATGTTTTTACGATCGAAACTTCTAATAGCTTTCAACAATATCGATGCAATTAATTGTTGATATATTAAAAACGTCTATCTCATCAACACAAAGAAGGAAAAAAAACGGAAAATAGATGATCCTTTTAAACAAAGCATGCTGTCAAAACTGGAAAGCTCCAATGAATGAGTTCTTTCATGTCACTTTCTTACTAAGTTTCTGATCTATATAATTAGGACGTCTTATAGTACATCAAGTAAAATGTATCGATTAAAAAATAATAGGTTACTATATTGACATTTGGGGAATAAAAGAATTATAAAGATAAGTTTTTCAATGACATTTTCGCCAAACTATTACAAATTTTGGTGACAATAAAAGACGCTTTATTTGTATAAGTATAATACTTTGGCGATGTTTTGAGTTATTAAGGTTTAGTAAAACCAGGGCGAAACATTCGAAAGCCATGTTAATTCATCCTCTTGAAGAATCTGATAAGAATAAAACAAGTGGAAATGAGAAAGCACTAAAGAGTTTCTTTGAAATAAAGTAAGAAGTAATTTTAGATATTTGGAAGAAAATTTTGTGTTTTAATATTTGAATTAAAATTATTTTTACTTGCACGATATTAAAAATAAATCAAAGACAGATAGGTATGTAAGTCTTGATACATGATTTGATAATGTTAACACGTTGAATGCCACGCTAATTTTAAATAACTACAAACTAAATCTGCAAATATAGACGGATTTTGCAAGTTTGTAAAAGGTTTAGCATGACATAACTGAAAAAAAGGTGAATTACATAAGACTACGAATTGTTTAAAAATAGCGGTGGATAAAAATCTACTAAATTGAATTTATTAAACTAAGAATCACAATAATTAAGTAAATTTTGAATAAATTTTCTGCAATTCCATGAAAGAGTGTAAATTTTATAGTTCTAGATCATATTATACGCTGTCAGCCAGCTGTTTTTCGCGGCCTATGTGAAAGATCAGTGTCAGCAAGCGGTGGCAGACGCAGCCTAAATGTAATTTCGGTGTCAGCCACCGGTGGTTGATGGGGCCTAAAGGGAAAGTCCAGTGTCAGCCACCGTTGGCTGACGCGGCGCTCAACGTGTAAGTAGCCGAACATTTTAAAAGCATTTTCTATCTTATATCATAGTTCAATACCAATTTCATGACTATCAACTTTTAACTTTTGGGGGAGGGATATTTTTCCCTAGTGGTAGTAAAATTAACATGGATTTACAATTATAAGCAGAAACGTATTATTTATTTTTCATGAGTTTAAACACGATATCAGAAGATTATCTTGCATTTATATGTTTAATTTACTTTTAGATTATGATGGTCAAAATTATCTTGAATTGATTTATGAAACCAAAAAATAAATAAAAGCATAAATTTTATTATAACTTTAAATTTAAAAATAAAATTTTACGCAAAAAGCATAAATATAGGCAGTTATGCTCTATAGTTGTTTTCGCATCAATGTTCTATTTCTGGAACATGCCTCTGTTTTCAAAATGGAAATTCAAATCTTTAATTATTGGCAAGCTGAATATTCCTATTTACCAGAATGAAAAATTAAATATCTTATGTTATATATAATCTTATATAAATATCTTGTGTCCCTGTTCTAAAATCAAGCTTTTAACTAAATTAGTTGTTAATTGAACAAAATGACAAAGCAATTTATATGTAAACCTGCTACCATATTTATCATAAAGGTGCTTTTTCATTAAAGAATCTAGCACGTAAATGGTTAAATCATGTGGAAAGCCTGACCTTCCGGGGTGACAGATCTGCTGGTATTTTTTATTTAATATGAAATCATCAGACCACAATTTTTCAACTCTAAAATGGTAATTCGTATTAGAAAATAAACATGTTTAACTCATTTCCTGTTGAGGCATCTCTGCATATGTGTGATTGCCGTGCATATATATGTATGTTTAATCAATTCACAGGGGTAGCGATGATTAAAATCATTCCTAGTTAAATTTGAAAATCCAAGAATAGAAAGAGCCTAAGTTTTACGACTTCCTTAAAGATGAAAATAAAATAGTCCGTTAGAATTGTCAGCTATGCCATCACCTCCTATAACTGAAAACCTCCACACGGTCTTTAATAAGTAGTCCACGCAGAATGTTTAAAAAGTGAACCAGTTGTGCGCATGAACCCAAAACCTTTTATAAAAGTAATTGAGAGAAATTTATCTTATATATTTGAGAATTAAATTTGTAGTGGTTGACAAATGAATAAGGAAAACCAATAATATTCATAAATAAAATAAATTTTTAGTCATATATTTGCTACCACTTTCTTATTTTAACTATATTCTGTATTGAATGACTCGTTCGGTAAGTGGATATCCTTCACAGTGGTCAGATCGGACTACCTGTAAAAAACAGTGTGGAGGTTTTCAGTTATAGGAGGCGTTGGCTATGCAGAGGTGCTAACTTGCTCAAGACAGCGACTAAATATTTTCGAGTAGTATTCTATAAATGCATGTTTTATTTTTAATAAATTAAATTTATCGTGTTCTTACCCACCACTACTTCTAAATAATTCAAAGGTTTATGTAATGCATTTCTTTGGTACAGTTAAGTCGTGTTGAAACTTTTAAAGAGTTGCCAAAATTAACGGAAAGTTTGCAAGGTTTAGTTTGAAGTTCTTTACCGTTTGTTAACTTCATTTGTCGAATCCGGAGCATTTGGCATCTCTGGATATGAATATCAATAGGTGTCACTATTAAAGAAAAGTTGCATTATGGTAGCAAGAAAATAAAAAGAAAAATAACATAAAAATTAAATTAAAAAAGAAATTACATGCATTGTTTGAAATTATGGTTGTGATTTTCTTTTACATAGTGATTAATTCTATTGGAAAATATTTCTATTAATTTATACAGTACATTTCAAGATTATTATTTTAGGTTTTTAGAGTTCTATCGAGTTCAGAGTTTGTATTCTTGATTTTTATTTTTCGGTTGATCAGGATGCACTGCAGGATGACACACAATTGATGAAGTGCAGGATGAATTGAGAAGACTGATGATTCTTACAGTGATTGATGTGAATGACATATCTGACAAAAGTGGTGAATTATATAAGCCTACGAATTGTTTAGAAATAGTGGTGGATAAAAATCTACTAAATTGAATTTATTAAACCAAGAATCACAATAATTATGTAAATTTTGAATAAATTTTCTGCAAGTCTATAAAAGAGTGTAAATTTTATAGTTCTATATCATGTTATACGCTGTCAGCCAGCTGTTTTTCGCGGCCTATGTGAAAGGTCAGAGTCAGCAAGCTGCGGCAGACGCAGCCTAAATGTAATTTCAGTGTCAGCCACCGATAGCTGACGCGGCCTAAATGGAAAGTCCAGTGTCAGCCACCGGTGGCTGGCGCGGCGCTCAACGTGGTGTCTTCTTGTCGTGCCTATTTGGCGAATATCTTCATTTTGCGTAATATCTCGAATGAAAATGTCAACACAAAGTAATATTTTCAATTTAACGTGAAGTGATAAGCCTAACGAGCAAAAATTAAATGCTAAAGTTAAACGTTGACAGCTTGGGAATATTCTAAAATAACAATAGATGTCATCAAACTATTTACTGAGACGTTTTTTCTTTTTCCTTTCAGAAACCCGTTCGGTGCACAAAAATGGAGCTTAGGAGAAAAAGAAAGCCAAAAACTCAGGTAAGAAAAGAATTGATAACAGTGTTTTCTCTGGTAAAATATGCTAGTTAAAAGAAATGCATATTAGTGCTTTAAATGCAATACCAGGATAATATCTAAGAAGAAAATTAAGAGAAACATTTTACTATAAAATTGGAGTACTATAAAATAACATTAAGCTACTCAGTGTTAAAAGTTTATTTAAATATTTCGAAAAATTTCATAAATGTAGGAGGGAAAAGCGGGGCTAGTGGGGACAAATGTAATGTTTCTTTTATTTGTTATTTAAATTTTCTCTTTAAATGTTGTTGTAAAGTTCTGGTTCATTTACGTCGCACTAGAGCTGCACAATGGGCTATTGGCGACGGTCTAGGAAACATCCCTGAGGATGATCCGAAGACATGCCATCACAATTTTGATCCTCTGCAGAGGGGATGGCACCCCCGCTTCGGTAGCCCGACAACCTGCACGCGAAGTCGAGCACTTTACGGTAGAACAGTATAACGAGGATCAATACCGCACACCCTCGGTCCCTACGCAGACTAATCCAAGTGGTCACCCACCCGCACAGTGACAGCAAACGGTGATGCTTGACTTCGGTGATCTGCTGGGAACCATGCCTTAACGATCAGTCCACTGCGGGACCTTTAAATGCTAGTAGATGGGTAAAAATTCGTTACATTTTCTTACGTAGTCGCACTACGAAACGCTAAATTGTTTAAAAGCAAATTTAAAAACAATTTTCATCGTTGAGAAATAACGTCTTAATTAGTAGCGACTCTAGACTACTTTATTTTATCTTTTTCAAAAACACGAGATATATTTTCATTGGCCCTGTTTTAATTAATGGATCATGAGTTGAAACGAACAAATGACGTCACAGGGCAAGGAAGACACCTCTTTGTTTTTAGCATATTATTTTACAAAGTAATAAAGAATTGGGTATAATATGAAAAAAAAACAACTACTTTCACTTCGAAAATTTTACTAGGAATAACATTTACCATTTAGTTTAATTAATAAGCTGAGTTTTAAATATGTTTACTAAATTCATAAACTTAGATAAAACAACAAAATAAATTATTTCAAAAGGAACTAGACTAATACAATTCCAACGTGCCGAGTAGCGACTTATAACAACACACTTCATTTAATTTTTACTTGTTGCTATAAATCAGGTTCGCAGAAAATGCTGTTTCCTAGTTAAATTAAGTAGGAATAACACGAACTGTGACGTAGGCTATAGTATACCCAATTAAAAACTTGCAGAAATTTAATAATTTTTGCCAATGCTTGCTCCAAAGAGCTAACATAAGCACAATACTAACATAACTTGTGAACTTTTTTGCTCCAATATTGCTTGATAGGTCAGCTCTGATAGTATAGGAGCCTTACCTTAGAAGGTTCAGCTCGAAATGGCGTAAACAAAGTGGAGTTTTATTTGAACTTTTGGATTTCGTACTTGCTTTCATCAGTGGACAAATTTACTTTTTATCCCTTTGACGAAGAATTTTTATTAAATATATTTTTCATACTATTTCATTATTTTGCATTAATATAGTTCAAAATAAATGGAAAATATTATATTTAGCATTTTAATAATGTATGGTTATGAAATACAACCATCATAAAAAGCTAGTGTCTTTACCTGCTTTAAAGGTATTGTTTCAAACACAGCTCACTTCCAAACAATATTTTTTAAAATTTGCAGTTATTTAAATCTAAAGGCCTGGTTTCTTAGGACAGGACACCGTCAGCTGGAAATCAGCGCTAACCTCTGATAGGTCCATTTGTGAGTTTGATAGAATACGTCATCGAACGCTCATCTTGAACTACAATTGCCGTCCAACTCAACTGCAGTTGGATTACAACGTGACGTTAACCACAGAAGCAATGGCGGACAACATCCAACAGCACATTGAAATCAGCCAAGATAAACGCAGAGCTATAAGCGATAAGCAGAGAGCTCGCAGCACTTAACTATACTCAATACTCAATACTCAGCCAAGATTTTGATTTTGACATTAAACATAGCTTCTTCGTTAAACATAGTACTCTTCATTTAGCTCAGCTATAATGTGTATTTTCTTGGACAAAGTCATTATTTGTTCCCTAAAACACTGGTCGACAAAAATAAAATCAATACAAATTCAAAATAAATATTTGTTTACGTTATTAACGCATGCGCAATGAGAGATAATGTCTGCGTTCGGGCGACTGCTCACGCTGAGCTAACAAAAAAGTATTTTTTTGGCATCAGCTCTACGTCAACTTTCCGCTGACGCCCAGACAAGGCGCTTGTCCTAAGAAACCAGACCTTTAGAGAAACAATTATACATCGTTGAAATTTCTTTAATTTACAAAGTCAATTACTGATAAATTTTTAACTATGAATAATAAAAAAAAAATTTAAACTAGCTTCTTTTCTTTCTTTCTTTTTTGGATTCAATATTTAAATATAAATATAATTCCGTTAATCTCACAAACTTTTTCAGTAACTATCAGACTATTTTTTTTATAATAAAAAAATACCCAAATATATTTTTCCTTCTCATTAGAATGTCAAACAAGTGTCTCATTTGCGTCAAAGGCTTTTAACAAATTTTCTAAACCAAGAATCATACATCTAAACAAAATGTATGATTCTTGCTCGTACTACAACTGTGAAAATTACTAGTTGCAGTAAATTTACAAAAATGTAATTTTACTACAACTAGTAATTTTTTGTGGAGAAAGTGGACAACTCTGATGTTAATTTTACTCTATTCGGTAAGCATGAAATATTTGATTTTCTCACTTAGTTAACCCAAATAATAATTTGAGTAATTGAGGAACGATACGGTAATAAGTTTCCGTTGCATTGTGTTCCGTTGCATTGTATTTGAGCGATCTGAATAGTCGCTCTTGAAATTTTGCATGGAAAAATAACTTTTAACGGAACTAAATCAAAATACTTTTGTGATAACACATTTATAACTAAACTAAAGTATAGTTATAACTAAATATTTTAACTGACTGCACTTATAACTGAACTGAACTTTTGTTGTTGTTGTCGGCCATTACGGTAAAGGGAGTTCGATCGTTCTTGTTTTCCAGTTGTGTCCCCTATGGCCAAAAAAACGACTTCTGCCACATCTATTGGTCACACCTTTTTATAGGGTGGACCCATTCATACATCCTTTCATTCATTCATCCACAGATCGTAATTTTGACCTGAGCCAGAAAACGATCAATCTCCAATTCTGTACCCCCAGAGGTATTGACTTGTTATGGGATCATGGAGGACTTTGTGACCTGACAGGTTTTACGTGCGCTAGTCACTATTTACTACACGGGAAGTCTTCGGCCGGATGGATTCGAACTCCCGTAATCAACGTCCTGCCAACCAGGCTATTTCGACCAAGTACGGGAACTGAAAAATGCAAATGAAATTAATTTTTAAATTAAAGTTTTAATTGAAAAACTCTTAAGAAACTTATCAGTATTGATAATCACTTAGGTATTTACCGCATACCCATAAATACAAATTTGTCTGCATTAGGAAAACCAGACAAGCTTTAAATTTTAGATTAAAGGATCACAAGGCTGCACACTGTTAGATTTGAAGATAAATTTGACTTTGATAACGCTGGTATTCTTTCCACACATGGCGCAACAGCTCATCTTGATCTCTTGAGTCTTATTTCATTCATAAAAATGCCAGTTCTCTAGCTCAGCAGTTCCCAAATGGTCCGTGGAAGCCTCACAGCGGTTCCGAGAGTTTAAATTTTTTAAACAATCAATCATTTTTTAAACCTATAACTATACTTGTATTCATACAATAAACCACAATTTATTCATATTTTAGTTGTTTTTTTGAAATTATTTATGTAAAATAACAACAACAAAAAGTTTGAAAATTTTGAAATAAAAGTATTTTTTCCAATAACAATATATAAAACGAATTATGAAAAGAACATACATGTATATATAATAGCATTATTATTTCTCCTCAAACTTTTTAATTCCATATAAAATAATTAAATCATAGAATAAAGAATTATATTTCTCTGATAACTATTCTCAACGCATGTAACAGTTCCTTTTTCGAAAACTATAAAGCTGCGTTTTCTGTTCGTTTTCATCTTTTGCAGAAAACAAAAACAGATTCGTATTACTCTAGATGCCACTCCGCACTTGCAAATTAAATTGTTTGCCATAAAAACTTACTGTTTTAAGTTTATCATTGATAAAACAATGACTGAATAAACTGCATTCTTCACATTAAATACGATTAAAATGGTTCCCAGTATTTCTGGCTAGTACATTTACAACTACTAATTTTATTTATCAACATGGGGTTCCACCAAAAGATGTTTTATAAACGTCATTGAAAAGCCTATCCAATTTTGGGTTTATGACAACTAATGTTCACCTTAGTAGCATTGCAATTTTGAACCCAATCTAGAAGACTAGGGAACTCCATGCTCAAGTATTGGGAGAAATTTGCCTTCGTGGAGGACTTATTGATGGAACTAACCCACATGGAGAGATACTTCCTACTGCTAGCATAACCGCAATGGAGTCTAGCCCATGATCTGTCTACCAGTGAGGATATTTTACATCAGTACTGTGGTCGGTAACAGCCGGGCTCGGAATTTGATCGACCAGTCATCGTGGAATTCGAACCCGGTTCACCTCATTGGAAGAAGGACGTTCTATCCCCTGAGCCACCACTTTCTCTGACCGAGGATGTTCGATCAGTTAAGGTTCCGTAGCCGTAAAACATTAGGAACCTCTGCTGTCGCTAATGAGATCAGTTCTACACAAACTCTACATTCTGTATGGAATAACTTTCCCTGATTTGCCTCTTTCGGCCTGCATCTCACCCTCGGTTATAGCCGCTTTATCTTGTTTTGTTTTTGACATTTATTGTCATTTCTTTCCGTTTTTTTCGTTGGTAACATTGAGTTTTATTTTTATTTATTTTTATTTTTCGTCTTAAGACGGAAAAACAGTTATCTTAACCCGATACTTTAATTTCGCATGAATCCTTTATCATTAGATTGCAGAAGTATTTTCCATACTAATTTATTTTTGACAAATACTGAGAGATTTTACAGATTTTATTAATTCAGTTTATCAGTTAAAATTATTTTTCTTCACTAGGAGGCGTCGTCCGCGGTACATTACAGATTGTCACATTCCAAGAATTTCTCGAAAATATCAACGAACTTTTCAAAGATTTATCAAGTAATTGATAGAAATACTTATATTCATTCTAAACATTAGAGCTGTGCTGTCATACTGATTTCAGTTTAAAGCCTTATTGCCCCTTTAGTCAATAATCCTTTAGATTTAAGATATCGTCAACAGTAGTTAGTCTATAAATAGTTTTAGCATTCTAGTGATTCAGCTTTTCCCTTTCCTTAAGCAACGTAAAGTAACTATCTTGTTTAAAAGTTACGTTAAGTCGTTAAATCCACTCTCGACACAGCAAACAGAGCATAGTAGGCTGAAAAAAATTAGACTAGTTAACTGATGGTTATTAATATCCATCATTAAGATGAAGGTAAAAACCTGTAAAATGTAGCTCTCTATTAATGGTTTAAGATTTTTGTCTCTTAAAGCAAAAGAGTCGCAATTTTAAAGTTACAGTACCATTAGTTTAGTCAAGAGACTTAAATTACAAGCGCCTTTTAGAAATTCTTTGTTTTCATTTATTTTAATGGTCATTTATAAAACAGCATAAATTGCATATATATAGTCGGGCACTTCAAAAATGGTGTTTTGGTATTCGAATCGAAATCTATGCGTTTACTAAACCCCTTGGGGCGGGTGATTCATAAAAGCATTCGTACAAACTCAGAATCACATTGTAATTAAATAAAAAACGGTAACTTAAATGTAGTCGTTTCTAATTTGACAGACTTACTTTGCTTTTACTTTAATTATTGTTAGTTTAATCACATATATAATCAATGTTAATTCAAAGTATGACTAAATAGTTTTATTTTGAACAAAGTAATGGTGAATTAAATAAATCAAACAATTATAACTCCGCCCACAAATAAACTGCTAAAGAATTTCTTTGATTACCAGTTTTATCTTTTTACCCTGATTGATACGGTTTTATGCTGGCACGTATTTGTGACAGTCGGCGCGAAAGGGTTAAAGCACAATTTTTTTTTTTTTTTGAACCTAAACGCTTGCCGTCAGAAGCTACTCCATTAAAAAAAAAATTTCTCCGTATTTATTATTACTTCTTTGCGGCAGTCCGTAGGATTTCTTTCATAATCAAATTTTTAGATTTTTGTTGCCCATTTTAATGTTTATTTTAAAATTTAAGTTTTAAAATAACTACTATATTGCTTTTGAAATTTGAAAAAAAACTTTAATTGCAACGAAACCTCTTAGCTAAAACCTTAAGCCAGGATACTTAGGACCAAAGATGCCAACTTGCTCTGCTTTGTGAGAACATTTTTCATACAAGTAGCAAAATTTATGTTCTAATGTATGATTCTGTATGTAGTTAATTTGATTACGAGCTAATTTGCATACTATTACGTATAAATAATTAAAAAGTATACATAAAACGCCACTTTGTATTAGTTTGTTTCCTTACGATAAGCCTTTCACGGTAGTAACGAAATTAACCAAATTTTGGCAACTGTTAATTTGAAATTCTCTGCTACTAGGTAAAATATTTCGCATAAAGCAGACCAATTGGCACACTTGCTGGGACAAAACACTTCATGAATATGTTCTAAGAATTCAAAGTATGCTATTTACTTTTAAGTACCTTAATCAACCTACAAGTTTTACACTTTTTCTTCATACCGTAGCAAAATATTTGTCAATTTATATCCATGACAACAAAAAAAAATATTTCACCTAACACCTTTGATGTTATCTCCAAAGAAGGTCGCAGTTGATATATTTCGTTTTCCTCGGTAGTTACCTACTATGCAATATCCCTATTTTATTTTATAGCCGTCATTGAACATCGGACCCAATTTTTGAGCGTGGGACTACCATATTTAATCTCCGTAGCCTTGTAATTTTGAACTTAATCAAGAAAACATGGGAACTTTTGGGTCAAGAATTGGGAATACTTCGCCTTCGCGGAGGATTTTTTTTGAAGGAACTAACCTGCATTGGCGTTATATGGAGAGGAAAACCACGTAAACCAACCATGGTCATCCTGACGGTAAGGGAATTTTTACCCATGATTCGACTACCACTGAGGTTATTTTACTTCAGCCCTACGGTTGGTACAAGCCAGGTGTAAAATTCTTTGGGATTCGAAACAGGATCACCCAATTAAAAGGCGAGGGCTTTATCCTCTGTGTCACCACGCAATCACCATCGCTATTGCAATCAAAAGCCGCGCGCTTCGTGCACTAAACCAGGAACAATCTAAAACACTCGTGAAAGTTGTGTGAAGACGACAGTAAAAAAACAAACGCGTTCTATAGTCTGTATGTGCTCTGTACGCTCACACTATAGTCTGTAGTGTGAGCTTGTTTGCAAAAGAACCTTTATTGAGTTTGAAGTCATCATTGGAAGGCCTAACTAGATCAATAACGTAATACATTGCCCAATACTGGCAACTACTGTGCTTTTTTGGAAATATTTCATAAAGTGTTAGACAATCAAATACTAAAACTCTCAAAATATTGGTAAATTTTGTCAAAATTTTAAAAGCCTCACCACAAGTTAACTAAAACGAAAGTGGCTTTCAGTACGAACTTTTGAATCACTCACAAGTAGTGGTGTTGAGATTGACTTTAAATAAAAAATTTTAAAGAGAAAATAAAACATTAAAACATAAACTTTGCTAACGCTAAAGAAAAGTATCAACAAAGCGTAGAAAGTTGACAGCCCTGCTATTACGAATGAAGTTTTTTTCTGAAATGGATTGGCACAAAAGCAAAGCTGCTTCTGATATGTTGGTGTGGCCCTCTAAACAAACAACGGTTGAAGCGATCTGCTACGCTTTGTCATTAGCTCTGGTTATATCTGAACAAAGCCATTATATAAAATAAAATATTTACTTCAAAACATAAAATATAGCTAAAACAATTTAGCTAAAAAAATATTTTGAGTCATAAAATATTTTAAAATCTAAAGTATAAATATCTTCATAAAAAAGAGATGTTCTTAATTACTCATGCATCTTTACTTCTCCGTGTATAACTGTTCTTGAACAGCCGATTTAATATTTGCATTTACAGCCTCCGTAGCTTCTTAATTTTGAACCCAATCCAGAAGACAAGAGAACTCCTGGATCAAGTATTTGGAAAAATTTGCCTTCGTGAAGAACTTTTTGATGGAACTAACCCGAACTCGGGTTACATAAAGAGAAAAACCATGGAAACCTCCACGTTTAGCCTGTAGGCAAGAGGAGTCTAACCCATGATCCGTCTACCATTGAGGATATTTTGCATCAGCACTGTGGTCGGTGCTAGCCGGGTGCGGTATTCGATCTAACTGCCATTGCTAGGATTCGAATCCAAGTCACCTAATTAGGAGGCGATCACTCTATCTCCTGCTCCACTGCTCTTACTTCTCTATTGTGATGAAAACATTTAAATCATAAAAAAAAAATTTGAAACAATTATTGTTCATAATAATTTTATAATGCATTGAATAATTTCAAATGCACAATACAGTTCTTAACAGCATCGAAATTGAATTTGCTACTCCAAGGCTGCTAATGATGCTTAATATCTGATCTTTACATGACTTAGCACATTGTACTTTCAAAACAAATGACAGATCTTTTTTCTTCGCAAGAAAATATTCAAACATTTAGTAGAAACAAAGTTCTTCGCAACGTTGAAATTAGAGAGCTTGTGCGTTGCGTTTGTTTGCCTATAAATTTGTAAAAATATATTATATAGGTACGACTACATATTATATAGGTTCTAAATACCCAATATATTATATAGAACCTAAAAATGTTAAATGTAAAAATCGCAATAGCATTGATTTGGAGTTTTGCATTTTAAGAGGATAAAAATCTCGGAAACCCATACATATGACCCATGACTTCAACGCCAGCAGATAGTAACAAGCAAAATGGCGTGTTAAAGTTAAGCTAAGTTCCTCCACATTATTAAAATGTTAATTATCGTGAAGTTAAAAAAATATAGTGCCGGTATTGCATCTTGAATTTGTCGAAATATAATTGTTTCTCGTCTACGTCTTTTACTTAACTTAGATTTATTATTTGTTTGTATATTTTATTGTTACCGTGGTATATTTTTGGTTTGTGTACCTGGCAGCTTCGATGCATAATTAGTTTGTTTATGTTCTGAATAGCCCTGTCTTTGTGTTAAATAAGAAATATATATTGGAATATTTGTGAAAGAATCTTTGTGTAAGGATATGGAATATGTCACTAAAAGAGAATTGATACTTGACGGGTTTGGCTTATTCGAATGGAGAGGAAAGAACAATTGCTAACGTAATCAAATGCCACCTTTCAACAACCAATCATGATCAAGTAATCCACACTACGCCACTTGCAGGTATCCCATTGTAGGTCACTCAGGGTTTTATTTATATTGATTTTACTGTTTCAATAGTGCAGAACATTTTTAAATTGAAAGCTATATTTTGCCCCAGTTTTTTCACGCCAAGTTACACAGAGGCGTACCAAAAAGAAAGTATATTTAACGCCGCTGTAATTACTTTAATTAAATTAAAAATATGAAGGTTAACATTAGTAATGCATAAAAAATAACGTTTCGAAAACAAGAAAGAAATTAGAGAAAGCTAGCGTTAACATTTTGATTATTACTTTTAAATATTATAGAAATCTCGCTGTTTTAGGATGGAGCTCATAATCTTTTACATTTTTCTAAATTTCATAGCATTTTCTGAAGTAGAATTTTCTGAAGTAGAATTTTCTGGAAACGTATTGATAAATAAGAAAAAATGTTGAAGCCTTGAATCTAAAGTATTTTAGTAAGTACTATAGTTAGGAGTACGATTTTTTGTACCCCGCATGTTTTAGGATAATTTCTTGATACTTTTTGGACATTATATATTACATCTGAAATTTTATAATCAATTTACTTTTTGAAGAACTACTTTTCACTTCTTTCTATAAGTTAATTAATATATGTCAATTTAATCGTCAGTATAAAATTTTCATAAAATACACTCCTCTGTCTCAAATTAGTCTCTTCATTTTGGTCGAAACTTTCGTCCCAAATTAGTTGATACATTTCAAGCAGGTGGAGTCGTAAGCATACCTGCCAACATTCACTCTTTTCGAGAGTGGATTTTCCAAGTGGTAGTAAAACAATTACCGAAAATCTATCTTCCTCAAAAATATATTTATATTTTAATCAGGTTGAAATTCGCTATCGTAAGGAATAATATGCTTTTATATATTTGTTGTAATTATTTATATGTAGTGATGGTCAAACTGATTTAAAATTATTATTATAATTCAAAAAGTTTAGTGAAATAACATGAATTTCGCTAGCACTTTAAATATGAAAATAAAATCTTCCGGGAAAACCGAAGAGTTGGCAGCTATGCGTAAGTAACAATAGATCAACACCAGTACAATTATGCTACTACAATGAATATAATAAGGTTTATTAACATATTACTGGTGGAAGAGTTTTTACAAAGTAGGTCATGAATTAAGAGCTTGCGAAAGCTACATTTTAGGGCTACATTTTATGCGAGTGAGGTGATGGGCCTACCTATCAAGAAATGACCAGGTGGTAGAGTTTCAAATTCATCAAACTCCGGTGATAGTGGAGTGAGAGGTCTGGAGTTCAAAACACCTTCGATTTCAGTCAAAATTGTCAAGAATTCTTCTAAAGTTAAATTTTGATTGCCAATTACTCTTTTTAAGTGGAACTTAAACGACTTCACACCAGCCTCCCAAATTCCCCCGAAGTTTGGTGACCTTGGTGGGATAAATTTCCAATCAATCCCTTCGTTAGTAAAATAACTGGCTAACGTCTCATCTGGGCAATTTATCAATTTCCTTAACTTCTTAATCTCAATGTTAGCACCGATAAATGTTTTTGCATTATCGGTCATAATTTTTGCACACTTGCCCCGTCTCCCAAAAAAACGTTTTAGACTGGCAATGAATGATTGAGAAGTTAAATCAGTTACAAAATCTAAGTGTATTGCCTTGGTACACAAGCAAATATAAACAGCAACATAAACCTTATTTGTGACCCCTTTTCTCTGGTTTTTGAACTTTATAGAAAATGGGCCACAAAAATCAATTCCCGTGATGTTAAATGGATAATTAGGTCTTGTACGCTCCCTTGGTAGATCAGCCATTATTTGATTACTCATAACAGGTTTGTTTTTAAAACATGTGATACAACTATGTACAATTTTCCTACAATTATTTCTACCGTTAAGAGGCCAGAACTTTTGTCGAACTTGATATAATAATGCTTGTGGTCCCAAGTGCAAATATTTTAAATGACAATATCTCAAAATTATGGTGGTTAAAGAATTCTTACCCGGTAAAATGATGGGGAACTTAGAATTAACAGGCAAGTCTGACAGAGATAATCTACCACCAACTCTCATCAGCTTATTTTCATCTAGAAAAACACACAATGAAGACAACTTACTGTTCCTCGGAACAGGCTTACCTTTTTCCAAGCTTTTGATTTCCTCTGGGAACTCACTTCGTTGTAAACATTTTAACAACCAAATTTCAGCTGCATTTAATTCACTTACTAACAAGGGACCAATTTTTCTTGCATCTGGATTTTTACAATTGTAAATGAATCTGAAAAGAAAACTCAATACATGAATAATTTTAGTATAATTGTTAGATAAGGTAAGAATTTTCTCAAAAAGGGAAGCATTATCTATAGAAATTAAAGTCACTAAATGGGAATCACAGTTCTTTTTAAGTTCAACTTGGTACTCTTCTTCATGAACAGTTTGCTCCTCATAAGCGTCAGGAATGTTCTCTTTAAGGAAGTCAGGACCAGACCCCCATTTCGCACTGCCAAGAAAAACGTCAGCAGTCACACCTCTGCTTAACATGTCAGCGGGATTGTCTCTACTAGCACAGTGGTGCCATGATGTCTGGGCTGTCAATGCTTGAATCTCTTTTACACGGTTCGCCACAAAAGGTTTCCATCGTTTGGTTGAACTCTGAATCCAGTAGAGTACGATTTTAGCATCAGTCCAGAAAAAGCTTGTTGATTGATGTTTTTGGTCGATTACTTTCTTCACCTCTTTAGCTAATCTTGCTGCTAGCACAGCACCCATGAGTTCCATCCTCGGTAGTGTAATCTTCTTCAAGGGTACAACTCTGGTTTTAGAAGACACAAGATTGGTAATGATTTGATCTTTGACTCGTATTTTTATGTACACGGCGGCTCCATAGGCCTTGATACTAGCGTCTGAAAATGTGTGGATTTCGACACATAAATTCTCATCACCTGTAGGACTCATCACATGTCTAGGAATTTTAAGATCTTTTAGTTGAGAAACTTTTGTACACCACTTCTTCCACGTATTAGCAATGTCGGGTGGCAACTCTTCATCCCAGGTGATTTTCCTCTGCCAGATCTCTTGAAATAAACATTTAAATCTGATGGTGAAGGGAGTGAGAAGACCTAAAGGGTCAAATATTCTTCCTGCAGCCATTAGCAAAAATCGTTTGGTATTTTTATCCTGTTGAAGAAATTCAAGCAAGCTATCTATCTCCACGGTGATAAAGTCACTAAGTGGATTCCAAGAAAGGCCTAGGACTCGAAGCAGATTTCCTTCGAGGTCCTCTGGGTGTAGTAGATCAAATCCTTCATCATTCAATTTTTTCATAAGATTTTCATCATTCGAAACCCACTTTCTTAGGTTCATTCCAGCATCTCCCATGATTTGTTTCGCTCTTTTAGAAATTTCAAAGGCTGCTTCTTCACTGTCCTCTCCAGCTATCAAATCGTCAACGTATAAACAGTCATCAAGTACTTGCACTGTGGATGTAAACTCATCACGATATTTTTCTATATGCTTTTTAATGGTAGCTGCCAACAAAAATGGGCTAGAATTCACTCCAAATATTACTCGCTTGAATCTGTATATCTCTATATGTTTTAGATCTTTTCCAAAAAGAAATCTCACAGCGTCTCTGTCTCTATCATTCAAGGATATCTGGAGGAATGCTTTCTCGATATCAGCCAGAAATGCAATTCTATTTAAACGAAAATGGATCAGAAGATAAAAAATATTTGGATTCAGATTAACCCCTTGAAACAAACAATCATTCAGAGATAATTGTCCGATTCCATGTGCACTAGCATCGAAGACTATTCTCATTTTGGTGGTTAGCCTCTCCTTTTTATTGACAATCAAATGGGGCAGGTAAAACACAGGCTTATCATTTGGTTTTGAATGATCCAATACTCTCTCAATTATTCCTTCTCTCAAATAAATTTTTAAAGTTTCGCAATATTCTAAGTATAGTGAATTATCACGATTCATTCTTTTAATCAGGGAGTCAAGTCTCTTCTTTGCAATGTTGAAATTATCATCTAACTCCTGCCAGTTCCTCTTCCAAGGTAAGGTTACCTCGTACCGCTTGTTTTTAAAGCTCACCGTGTCATTAAAGTTCTTTAGGGCTTCGTTTTCGTCGCTGTTTTCATTCTCGTCATTAATGCCAATGGACTCTAGCTCCCAAAATCTACTAATGGACTTTTCTAATTCCGTGTTATCCTTTATTAATCCGCAGTGAACCCTATCATAATTTCTTGTTGGTATGCTCCCACTTACAACGTAACCGAATACCGTATTTT
Source organism: Parasteatoda tepidariorum (assembly GCF_982258835.1). Taxonomy (NCBI): domain Eukaryota; kingdom Metazoa; phylum Arthropoda; class Arachnida; order Araneae; family Theridiidae; genus Parasteatoda; species Parasteatoda tepidariorum. The sequence goes on from NC_141759.1 coordinate 57,894,768, forward strand.
GTAAAATTAACTTTGTATTAGGGGGTTGTATTTGCCCTATCCTCATAATTTCATAAAAATGTTCCGCGCCTATAAGTATATCAATAGGACCTGGCATGTTAAAACTTAAATCCGCCAATTTCACATCTCTTAATTCTGGGAAACTGCATTGAATTGGTTTAGATGGGGTAAAATCCATTATTCTTGGAACAACTAAAAGGTTTAAATCTAAATTAAAATTTCCCTCCTCATTTGTAATGGTAGTACTCACTCGTGATTTTATTTCTAATGACAATTCATTTAATCCTGACACAGAGGCATTTATTTTTTCTTTCCTTAAATTAAGTCTATCAGATAACCTTTTGCTGATAAAATTCGAATTCGCACCCACATCAAGCAAACCCCGGCAAGGAATTAAATTGTTTACATTATCTTTTATGTAACAAATAATCGTACTAAGCAAAACACATTTTGATTGTATTGAATTCGAATCGAAACTCGCAGCCGCAAAATATTCTTCGTTTTTGTTTTGATTAACTTCCGCACTTCTAGAAGGATTGGTAATAAATTCAGCTGCGGTGGGGGAAAGCACGCTTCGACTAGCAGTCGCCGATGCCTCATACGGTTTTTTCTCAGGAGAGCAATGCAAAGTCACGTGATGACGCCTTTTACAATTCAGGCAAGAATCGAAACTCGCAATTTTCAATTTGATACTCTGTGGTTATTTCCTAAGCAATTAAAGCATAATTTATTAGTTTTAACAACTTCTACTCGATCATTTACGGATAAGTTTTTATAAGCAGGGCAGTTATATAATGGATGATTTTCACTACACGATAAAACACATTTAGAAATTTTAGCATCTGACAAGAATACTCGCGAAGCATTTTTTGAGTGGGGATTTTTTACGTTTTCTAAACTATTGACTAATTTTTTCCCACGCGATGTGTAGTATAGATCGATCTCTTTCGATAATTGAAAGGGTTTGAACCAATCGTCTCCCTGTTTCATACTTATATGGTATGCGGTATCTTTGTCAAGTGTTTGATAGATTTTGTCGGATACGATTAACTCTTTTAATGTTTCGAAATCCGACACCTTCCTTAATTTCAAATAATAATCATAATTTGTTATCAATCGAGACGCGTATTGTACGTGTGTTTCGTTTGGTTGTCGGAATGTATTTTTGAAATGTTCTAAACACGATTGAGGGGTGGGCTCAAATTCTCTTATTACGATTGATTTTACTTTAGAATAATCATTAAACTCGTTATCTTTTATATAAGTAATCACGTTTGTGGCCTTTTCTCCTAATAAATTTAACAGAATTTCTGCCTTGTATTTCTCGGGTACACTTTTAGAGTTAAATGCTCTTTCTAAGGATGAGAAAAAATAACTCCAGCCTTCAGGTCTACTAGGAACTTTAACTGTTAGAGTCCGGACACTTTTGACGAGTGAATCCAGCGATTCAGTACTTTCGGAGTTCTCAAATTTGTTTTCGTTTCGCAGTTTAGCTAGTTCTAATTCTGCTTTTGTTCTCTCAAACTTAAATTTTTCTAACTGTAACAACGATTCCTTTTCTGCTTTTCTATCATTAATTATAGTATTTGCTATGTCAGTAGCAAGTTCTGGCTCTTTAACAAATGTTTCGTTGTTTTTTATTAAGTTCGTTAGCTCAATAATAGTCATAATCTCAGTAACGTTTTCACCTAACTCAATGGCAATTTGCCTTAAATCCTCTTTTTTCGCTCCTTTAAACATAGTTTTTATTTATATAAAGTCAATGCACAATTTATCTCAATCAAATTTCAAAACTGGTACATACCTTTTAAGTGATGAAATTCGTATTTTAATCCATAGGTTCCTCACCTCCGTTCTCGGAGGACCATTTGACCAGTTTGGTCAGATCAATAGCTCACACACAATAATTGGACTGTATTAATTTTATACTCATTTATTTTGTACCAGCATTACGGATTCGCTCGTGAGCCCGTTACTCATACACATTACACATACACTGCTGCTTCCAGCACTCAGTTCTACAATTAAATTCAATTAACGCTTACAGCGCCATCTATATGTTTAATGGGAATTAACACCTAGTGTTAGTTATTGTAATTGCCATCGATTTTTATTCACGACTGGAGTCCACACTGCTGTTGAACATGTCGTAAAATCATGAAGATCTCAAATAAATTTGCGATTAAAACATTATTTTTCTGTCTTGAATCTAATTAATTTTATTGAAGTTAAAAAAGTAAATTTGTTAATACGGAGACTGAGGGAGAAGTAAAAATTGCTTCAGAACTAAAAGATGTAAGAAGCAATCGCTCTAATAAACATTTCATTAGTTACAACTTTTATTGATTTCTTTTGTGCTTCTTGTTTCATAAAGATTTACAGAGGTTGGAAAAACACATGGAAGCATTTCTATAATAACTCCATGTAAACAGTCTTTCTATTAGCAGATTTTTCATGACAAAACTCTTGTCACGATTTGAAGATCTTGTTTCAACCTTTCATATTTACCCATGCAAAATTTGGATCGACAAAAATGAGGAAAGGACGTTAATAAGGTCGTTTACGTTTTAATACCAGCGATTTTGTAAAACATTCTGTAGGATTGCAACATTTTTATTAGATTGCTTTTTGAATTATAGTGGTACTGAAAAATGAAAGAAGATTTTAACATCCTTCGCTCCGTAGTCAAGTAATTTTGAATCCAACCCAGAAGACAAGGGAAGTCTTGGATCAAGTTGAGGACAAACTAGCTTTCGTGGAAGGCTTTTTATGGAACTGACCCGCATTTGAGTTACATTAAGAGGAAAACCGCAAAAACATCCCCTGGTTTGCCCAGCTGCAAAGGGACTCTATCCCATGATCTGACTACCACTGAAGATATTTTAAGTCAGCACTATGCTTGGTGTGAGGTGGAAGCATACTTCGCATCAACCAGCCCCCCGCTGGGATTCGAACCTGAGACACCTCACTGGATGCGAACTCTGTATCCCCTGAACTACCACGCCTTGAGACTTGATTCAACTATTTGCCATACAATGTTTCCCATTTATCAGATATCATGTAACTTTTTGAAATTAAACATCCATACACTCGCAAACATAAGATTGAGTTTTTTCTTTTCTTTTCTTGATTGAGTGCAAAGAGAAATGTAAGTTTAAACTTGCAAATTAAATGTAGGTTTAAACGTACCAACTTAATTAAAGCATAGGTTTCAAAGCTCGAAGCTCCAACTTATAACCGAAAAAAAATTTCATTACATACATTTCTTTCTAATCCTTCAGATATTCACTCATAATGTATCTTAAATAATAATTTAAATTATTTCTTCAAATAAAATGCTTTTGCAATGAGGAATGAAAAACAGCTTTTAAGGTTATTTCAAAATAACTTATAATGTCAAGGTTTTATGAATTATTTAAACAAAGAAAAATAGTTATCTTTTTTTGAGTAATTAGAACAGTCACCACATTATAAATTTTTCCTGGTTTTGTAAAAAGGGAAGGGACTCTTTCGGTATCAGAACATCAGTTCCCCAGGTGCCCATTTTTTGTAAATAAAGTAAAGTGAAGAACATCGGTTCGGTTACAAAGGCGCCAAAAGTTTGGTACTTACAAAAAATTCAACAAAAAAATTTATATAAATGTAGTGGTTTCTTGGGGTGTGACTAAGAATTAATACTCTTAGAATAGTAGCTATCTAATATTTTGATTCAGGTACTCTGACACGGAAATCTTTCCATCATTTATGCTAATTTAAAAAGAAAGAAAAAAACACTGCTGACCGTCAAATATTTCACCTTTGTATATATGTCTTACATTATATGATTTAAATTTCAGACGAAGCCTCACAATCAAAGTAAAAGTGTCCGTTGCTGTTGCTCTTGTACTCTCAACACTAATCATCGCCGTCGTCGTTGTTTGTTTTATTTTACCATCCAACGAAACCACCGAAGATGAAAAACATTGGCTGCCTGAATTTATATCGAGTTCTAAATTGGGAAAATATGACACAGCGGCTGTTTCAACAGATGCAGCACCATGTGCTGTTATTGGAAAGTAAGACTCACCTATTTGATGATATATTTTATTGCCGTATCACTCATCTGTTATTTCAATTACTCTGACTTTTTATTCCATAAATTCAAGGAAAAAATTTAATTTTCATCGAAGTATTTGATTTTTTTAATTCTGTGAATTTAATAATATTCTATTCGATATCAAATTAATCATAATTGATATTTTTAATTGCTGGCCGTAATTTCTTTTGAGAATTCACCCACTACTGTTCGAAAAAACAAAACAAATCAAACCGGAAGTCTTGCGTTCCTCCGTTGACGTCATATCAGGACGTCGTAGCAACGCAGATTAGTGTAACTCAATTCATTTCTATCAGCCAGAGGAAATAGTAAATGCCTCTTATTGTACTGCCATCTGTTGATAATCGAGAGAACCACTGTCGGAAATAAAATGAATAGTTATTTGCCTTGTAAATCTCATCTCAAAATGCAAAGGAACACCTGAACTTTTAGTGTTAACAATGTCCAATTCTCTCTATATTAAAAAATCCACCGATCCTGTTTTAGGTGTTTAACATAACGTTATATTTTGTATTGCAAAGCAAAAACTATAAGACTTAGAAATTTGAAATGATTAAGATGTGTAGAAAAGAGTACAGGAATAACGACAGAATAATAAAAAAAGTATACACTCGATAATCACTTCAAGAATAATTAACTGTTTTTTGGCAGAATTTGTTTATTAACTTAATAGATTGTTTTTTTTTCAAACCTCCAACTTGTTTGAAAGTTATTACAATTTTAAGTGCTTTTTTTTGCAAATTTTTTCTCTCTTTTTTGCTATACGTTACAATTTGCTTTGCTGTTCAAAATATGTAAGACATTAAAACTTGTAATTAAGAAGATGTAGTGTAAATTGTATAAGAGGCTCTATAGAATTAAAAAAAATACGATTCAATTATTGTTTCGAGAATTATTAACTGTTAAACTTGGAGAAAATTCAGTAAGGGTTTCTCAACAGGCCGTATTTGCTTATGATCTTAACACTTTTTTAAAAAATTCTTATTTGTTCGAAAGTTGTTGCGAGTTAAAGTTCTTTTTTGCAAATTTTTTGTCGCTTATTTTGCTCAGCATTACACTAGAAGTAAAAATAACCATCTTGGTTGATCTACTGCAAATGCAAGTACATAGTTAAAACTTTATATGCTGAAAGGAGCATTTTGAATTATAAACTGAACAAGAGTTTCTATTGAAATTCCTATTTGTTCGAAAGTTATTGCGAATTTAAGTATTTTTCTTTTTTTAATTTTTTCCTCTTCAAATAATAATTATTTATCCATTGTTGTAGAAAAATTTCTCTCTCGTGTATTTTCATTTTCTAAACTTACGCTTAACTTCAATAAGTAATAAAAAAAAGTAATAAAAAATTCAAAAGTGATAAAAAGTGAATAAAAATATAAAAGAGAAAATAGATGTTGCCAAACATAAATCTTGTCATTCATATCGAAAATTTTAAAAATATCAAGACTGAAGAAAAAAGGAAAACAGTTTCCAATGTTGAATTATTATACATTAGCATGCGCACATCACCTCTGCGCATTTTGAAGTAAATTTTTGAGAATTTGCCACTTATACTAGGGCTGCCAACTTTTTATGGTTTCTGTAAAAATTTATTCTAGTGGTAGAGCTACATTAATGTTTTAATGTATATTTTTTCCTTATCCATTTTACCCTTTAACGGGCCCTTTATTTCTAGTAAAGGTAAATTAAAGTATTTTTGGAATTGAAATTGTTTTAAGAACAGTAATTGATATATAACAAAAACTCATTTAGTTTATAAAAATGCCATTTTTTTTGGTGGTAAATATATTAACATGACCTATTAGGAGCTTAATGACTTTTATTTTTCTTTATTTATAAAATTAATTCCTCAAATGCTACAAACTTCAAAAGGAATTATGTATTTTATAACTTTTATACGTTTTTTAAATGTGACAAATGGTTACCAATTTTATTCAAACTCACTTCAAGAAAGCTGAAGTTATTGAAAAATGGAAACCTAAATTAAAAGTGGTAAAACGTGGTGGTAAGTATACTTACCACGGCCTTCAAAAGGGTTTAACTTTTTTTCCACGCCACTACATGTAAAAGATTTAAAAGTTCATATCTAACGCCACTATGAACCAGTTCTTTTGTGACGAAGCTTTTAAAATGTTTGCAAAATACCATAAATTCTGAAAGCTTAGGTTTTTGAATGTCTACTACTCTATGAAATATTTTACAAAAAACGTAGTAGTTGGCAGGCCTGCTGTACGCTTCTTTCTTATCACTTCCTTCCTCGGTGTGTGGTCTGCCTTATGTGATGTAAGGTTTTAGTTATATTACTAACACGTTCACGCCGGGTGTTGCGCCTGAAAGCGGGACAGAAAAGAGAAAATACTGGTAGATGAATTATTTCAATATTAGATAATATCCGGGAAGAGTTAATCTATTCTCAACAATAACAATTCACTGTAGGGAAATTAATCACAGCGAAGAAGCAATTCAATATAAAAATTGCATCCGTTAAAAACAATTGGTAGTTATGGATTTTTATTATTCCCGGAAAAAAAACTAAAAAATGAAATTTATTTGTTACCAGTTTTTACTCCGATGCACTGCCAAGATGAGACAATCTGGCGTGACCCACCGGTGGGTCACCCCGGCGTGAACTTGTAATGGTGTCATTAAATCTCTCCATTTCGTTTGTTGTAACTTATTTTTCTGAACTCATACCGCTACTTGCAATACTCAAAATATACCTGATACTATCATGATTTGGTCAAAAGTTTTCGATGCATGCATTTACTTTGTTTTAATATTAGATGTAGGCAAAAGGAATGAAAACATTGATTAAATAAAGTCCTGATTTGAATGGCGGTCCAGCTGCACCTGTGTTGTTTGGAAGTCCATTGAGTGTACTGTTTTTTCTATCCTGTCTGATTTTTAAAGCTCTTTTTTTGACAACAGTTAGCAGGTAGATTTATAGTGCATGAAGTAATTGAATTAATAAAGTAAGAAATTAACTAGTACTAAAACTTTTCAAAAAAATAATCTCCATTAAAAACTTAAAAATGTTGACCCAGCCACAAAAACTAGTCTTCATCAGAAAAATACTTAAGTTAAAGTGGTTGTACGCGTTAAAAGTGGTTGTACGCGTTTGGTTACACCAAGTGCAATTTTTTTCTGTTACTGAAATCTTTATCTTTTAAAATGCACTGTGCACTAATTACAGATTCAGATATAAATATTTATATTGCGGTATACATAATTATATATTTTTGCAAAACAAATCCTAATATTGAAACAATTTCTCTATAGTTCTTTTTTTTCTTTTGTAAAAAAAGGAACTGTCCTTTTAAATGGTCACTAGTCACAAATGGGTTATTTGCTGTCATGAATTTTTATGAAGTCACGAAACCCCGTTTATTTTCGGAAATTTGGAGCTATTTTAAAAAACTTCTTTTCTTCATATGCTAATTTCTGTTTTCTTTCCTACAGGGATCTTCTAGCTAGGAATGGTTCTGCGATTGATGCTGCCATTGGTGTTCTCCTTTGCATGGGTGTTATTAATCCACAAAGCATGGGATTGGGTGGTGGTTTCTTCATGCTTTTTTATAACAAGTAAGATCCGTAGCATTCTTATTCTTGACAATACACACACACACACACATATATATATATATATATATATATATATATATATGAGCAATTCTACAATTAAACGCCAATAATAAAAAATAGGGGCGCGCGTTATTTCTACATGAATTTTCTTCTTCTTTACACCCTAAAAAAGTAAGAAAAAATCGTGAACATGAAATTGTTTCTTTGTGACATACTTTAAATGGCAAAATACCAATTTCAAATTTTTCCGATTTTCTCAATTTACTTTGATTAAATTTTTTTATTTTTTTTATACTAAATCTTAATAATCTTATAGTATGAAATCTCTATAAATACATTTTAGAGAGGCATTATAATAATATTATATTTATATAAAAATCGTTTTATCTGAATAAATGGCTCAAATTTAATCAAAGTTCGCAAATTGAAAAAAACATCGGGAAAAATTTAAAATTGGTATTTTGTCATTTAAAGTATGTCACAAAGAAACAATTTCATGTTCACGATTTTTTCTTACTTTTTTAGGGTGTAAAAAAGAAAAGAATTCATGTAGAAATAGCTTGCTCCCAAAAAAAGTTTTTCTGTTTTGGGCGCCTAAATGGCGTTTATTTGTAGAATTGCTCAGATATATATATATATATATATATATATATATATATATATATATATATATATATATATATATATATATATATATATATATATATAGTTTTATTGAATAAAAAATACAATTTATATAAATGTAAATTCTTACAAAAAGCGTTGAAAATTGGAACTCCTGTTAGCCACTACTCTTTGTATTCTTAGTCTCCCGTAGCAACACTGTATTAGGAGAGTAGGCAGGTGTTGTTATTGTTGTCGGCCATTATGCATAGGGGGTGCGATTGTTCTTGTTTTCAAGTGGCGCCATCTATGGCCAAGAATTCAACTTCTGCCACACCCATACGTCACATCCGTTTATAGGGCAGACCCATTCATAAGCCCACAGATCGTAGTTTTGACCTGAACCAGAGAATGATCAATCTCCATTTCAGCACACCCAGAGGTATCGATTTGTTTTGGGAACGTGGAGGACTTTGTGACCCGAAAAATTTAACGTGCACCAGTCATCTTTTACTACACGGGAGTCTTCGGCCGTCTGGATTCGAACTCCGGTTCACACAAACGTGAGTCCATCTCCCTGCCAACCAGGGTATCCTGGCCAGTAGGCAGGTGTGATCTTATTGTTTGTACACTTGATTTATTAATATCTGGTGGAAGACCATATTATTAATTCCTTGCTTATAAGATTACAAAATAAAAAATAAGCTTGTCTGGGAAATAGTTAGCAAAATTATTATTTTTTTCTTCTTAGAAATTTCATCTATCCTCACTTAACCATAGATGAAGCACCCACATACCAGCTACTCCCAAGCTTCTTTTTTTTATTTCAACGATAATGCCAGCTCGTTCGTTCGCTGTAGTAGAACTGGGCATCTGAGGCCTAAATGGCCCTTAGATAATGCCACCTAACCAGGGCTGAAAATCTATATATATCCAAGACGGAAAAGTGTAAAAACTAGTAACAAATGAATTTTATTTTTACCATTTTTTTAGGGAATAATAAACAGGGTTCCCACGGTCCTTGAGAATTTTAAAAAGTGGTAATAAAAATTAAAGAAGTTTTGATATTTTTAATTCTGTGTAGCCACCACTAAAAATTGTTTTCTAAAAAATATATATATTCACGAAAATTTCAGCACTTTACGATGAAAAACATATTAAAACAAAAAAATATATTGTAGCTCCACCCTAAATTTACTACCACTTTTTAAATATTTCAAGGACAGCGGGAACCCTGATAAAATATTCATAACTACCAATTTTTTTAACGAATACAATCAATATATTGAATTGCTTCCTCTCTGAGAAAATTGAAATAGCAGTGAATTGTTTATTGTTACAGATAAATTTACTTCTCTCAAAAATAATCTAAATTTGAAATAATTCTGCTACCAGTTTTTTCTCTTTTCCGTCTCACTTTAAGATCTGCCGCAAAGTTTTTAAACTAAATAAACATTTCAGACAACATGCACATACATATTCCTCTTTACTGCGAATTGGAGCATAGGACTTCTATCATAGCTTTCTATCTCACTCTATTTGTGACCAGATATTCTGCCTTTCTCCATTCTTTTCTTTTACAATCGTCCTGCACCGAGCATTTTTAAGTCTTCCTCTTTTTCTATTGCCCTGAGGGTTCGAATGGAAAATTTATCTTACACTTAAATTTTTTAGGTTTACGTAGAACATGACCAATCCTTTTCCATTTTCTAATTTCCAGATCAGTCTGTTTCTGTTTTGCTTTTCTAAGCATTTCAGCGTTACAAATTTTATGGAATCACTTCCATGAAATTTTAGAGAAGCTGGTTATAAATCTCACACTTACGTTGAACAGAAATTTATTTTTTTATATTTTAATGAAGCTGAAATTTCTTCAAAAAAATTATCAGTTTATAAGTAAATCTTATCTTAAACAAAGAAACAGCGATTTACAATAAGCTCTTCGTAAGTCCTTAACAAATTTTGCAAGAATTTATTACGCAGTCAAGATAAAGATAACAATTAAGAGTGTGCCATTTACCTGCATAATATACGAATGCAATTAATATCATATCTTTTTATGAAAGTCAGTCAAATCTGCGCATTCAATTTATGTCGTAAACAGTAAATTTATTAGTAGAGGACATTATTATGTGTGATAAATGATAAAATGTTATCTCGAGTTCTTCTTTTTTCTCTCTGAAGTTAATAATTTTATTTTATTTAAAACTGTACATAATTATTCACATTTTGGAATAAATCGTAAATTATAAGATCTATCATCCACCATCATTCTGTTGGTCAGAAAATTGGGAAGCCTTAAACTTCCATTGCTTTTTGTTCCACAGCAAACATTCCAACTACTACGTTTTTTGTAAAATATCTTATAGAGTTGTAGGAAATTAGAAACTAATGATATCTGAATTTTCAAAAATTTTCTAACATTTTAAAAGCTTCATTTTATATAAGCTTTTAACTTGTTGTGGAGAAAATAAATTTAAATCAAAGCATAGAAGACTTTATAATGATCTACAATTAGAAGAAATTTTTCCCTAAAGCGTAAAAATATTCCTTGCTGCAGTAGAAATGCCTTGCATCTTTTTGTGAGCCAAATATGACAAGGACTCTTTTGTTTATTAAAGATCATATTTCGCAGTATTTTTTTTTGTCCAATTAGAATTCATGAAATGATAAAACGGCAATTAACTTTTTTATGGTGCATAGAGGCAAATTAAAAAATTAACAGAAAATTTTAAGTAATAATGCTATATATTGAAAGAATTAAAAAAAAAACACTGTTTAAAGCTGTCTCGATTCTACTATAAAAAATGTAAGAGCCTGTACTAAAGTAGTACTTTTTGTACGTTTATAGTTATTGGATAACTTAATATTATACCCTGACATTTAAACCATGCTTTTTTATTACTATCATTTTATTATAAACACTTTAGAAAGAAAAAACTGCTTACTTTTAACTATTTGACGAAAATGAGACACATGTGTCCCTTTTATACATTTTTTCCGGCACTCTAATAATGACAAAAATATATATTGCTATTTTTTAATTACGAAAAACAGTCTAAAGGTTAATAAAATATCTGCTAAATCGTAGATATTATATTATTACTAAAATATAAATTTTAAAAAAAATTGGAAACAAATTTTCAGATTCCAAAATTTATCAATAATTGATTTTGTAAATTAAAGAAATTTCAATGCTGAATTATTGTTATTCTTTGATTATCTGAAATGAGTGGATCACAATTATAACAAAAATGTATAGATGTATTCACCTCACATGAATGAAACAATTGGTAAGAGTGAAACAAATTCTGAGAATTGAGTGAAACAAATGGTATTTAAATTATTAGTATACTAGATGCCAGAATTATTATGTACATTTTTCAAAAATAAATAAATTAAAATACGCTTAGTAATTTTATTATTTCCTATTTGTTATTATATTGTTTTTTTTCTTAGTATTTAATTAAATAAAAAAAATCAATTAAATATTTTCTTTACAGGGCTCAAGACACTACTCATTTCATAGATGCCCGTGAAGCTGCACCCCGTAAAGCAACTGAAAATATGTTTGAAGGAAACGCTACAGCAGCTAAAATTGGTAGAGCTACATTCATTATTGTCTTTACTACTGTGTACAAATTCCATTTTAGTTTAATGCAAACACATACTGTGTTAGCCCTTTGCACTCAAAGTTTCATCAACGGTTAAAATAACAGATGAAACCTCTAAAAGTCTAAAAGACATGACACAGAATTTCACCAGAGTCTAACGTTGTCAAAATTCACAACCGAATATTGCTCTTTGCGGCTCTGTTAATTACCACTTCTTCTCAAAAACTAATTTTTATAAATAAATTTCGAATTTATTTATTAAAAAAAAATATTTTCGATTGGTAGCAAAATTTAAGTTATTTTTAGTTTCATGATTTCATTTTAAATTATTTTTTCCCCGCTACATAATCAAAGTTTAGAATTTTTCATATACAATGCAACTTTATTGCAGATATAAACCGTAAGATCGAAACCGTAAGACTGCTGACTCTTACGGTTTTTCCGGAAGATTTTATATTTAAAGTGGTAGAAAAATTTTTCGCCTTGGTTGCCCAGTTACACTTTCCAGGCCAACAGTTTTTTTTTAATTGTTGGCTAAATTTATGCGAAACACCAACATACAATCTCAATTCCATTGGCTTTTCCATCACCACCTACATCAGAAAGCCTTCACACGGGATTTCATACGTAGTCTGCGCAGAATATTTAAAAAGCCAAATGCGCAGAATATTTAAAAAGCGAAAGATGTGCGCATCAACCCGAATTCTATTTTAAAAGTACTTGACAGAAATTGTTCATGTATATTTGAGAATTGAATCTGTAGTGGTTTACAAGTAAATAAGAAAAACCAATCATATTCATAAATTAAACAATATTTTGGACATATATTTGCCACCACTTTCTAATTTTTAATAGATTTTCTATTAAATGGCTCCTTTGTATACTGGTTTACCTTCATAGGGGTCTAATCGGACTACCTATAAGAAATCGTGAGGGGGCTTTACCCTACCATTAGGAAAACACCTCTTTGAAAAGCGTAAAAGTTGAGAAGTATGCGTGTAGAGTCTTTAAAAAGGTTAGCAAAATTAACTGAAAATCGGCGAACTTTAGGTTGTAGTTCTCTACCGTTTTTTTTAAATATTTTGTCATATCCGCAGCAGTTGGCATCTCTGCGTTATGGCCTAAGGTTCTTTTTTCAATTTATTTATAGTTACCACAAACATTTTTAGGCTTGTGTGCTCAATTAAGGCTTATAAGCCTTTTTCAAATAGAAGGGCAGTACAATGATACATCCAGGGTAACAGCGGGATTCGAACCCGCTACCTCCACGCTTGGCATAGCGTTTGGCGGGTGGTACCACTCGGCCAGGATGGCCCCTTTATTCACAATAGGATCATCATATATGTTCTTTTTTCACTCTTATAAAGGTATAAATGATTTCTGAAAATGCAATAGAAATCATATTATCCCGACTTCTTTAGTTATTGCTTAATCATTTTTGCAGGCCCTCTGTCTATAGCTGTACCTGGTGAGTTAGCTGGATATGTTTCTGTTCATGACGAATTCGGAAAGCTACCGTGGGAAGATCTTTTTCCTCCAACAATAAAAATGTGTGAAGAAGGCATTACAGTCAACCGTCATTTAGCCAGAGCATTACGTAAATACAGAGAAAAAATACTAGACCGTGAGCATATAAGGTTCATATATTTTACTCTACTTACATTCTTAAATACTTTTTTTAACTGAAAATTTAAAAATGTATCGGTTTTTAATTATTCTATCATTCACATAGATTCCCACTCAAAAATCCCATCTCCAAACGATGTGTAAAATGGTAGCGAATTAACAATTGTGGTTACGCTTGCATGCTCAATTAACCCCTTGGGGACTGGGGATTCAGAAAAGCATTCGTATAAAATCAGAATCAAGTTGTAATTAAATAAAAAACGGTAACTTAAATGTAGTCGTTGCTACTTTGACAGACTTTGCTTTTACTTTAGTTATTGTTAGTTTAATCATATATATAATCAATGTTAATTCAAAGTATAACTAAATAGTTTTATTTTGAACAAAGTAATGGTGAATTAAATAAATCAAACAATTATAACTCCGCCCACAAATAAACGGTTAAAGAATTACTTTGATTACCAGTTTTATCTTTTTTCCCTGATTGATACGGTTTTACGCTGGCACGTATTTGTGACAGTCGGCGCTAAAGGGTTAAGGTCTATAAGCCCCTCTTCTCCATCTTCCATTCAAATGGTCCGTATTCAATCCAACTGATCCATCCTCTTTCAAATGGTATAAGACATGATCAAAACAGTTAATAACAAACGAAATGTTAAAATTAAAAGAAAAAAAAACGGTAGAAACTTAGTAGTATACATATAATGAATAAATACATATAAATATTAATGAAAAAAGAATGGTTCAATTTCTTTTTTACCGTTGCATTAGGTGTGGTTAGGTACACTTTCATTTTGTTTCCACAGCAGTTATAAGTTCTGAGTAATAAAGCGACTTGGTAAGTTGTAAGCAATAGCTTCTATTGTCAAGCCATATAACTTTTTTCCTGCTGGGCTATGTTGAGGATATTATTTTCGTCCTACCTTTACTAACGAATCCAGCCTAGTGCACTGCACTTAGGAATACAAGCTTGTAGCATAACTGCCATCTTTCAAGCTCTTCAAAAAAGTGATTTTGGAATTGTTGTGAAAATCTAATACATTGTAGAATACAATCTAAGTAACATTGAAATTTTTTATACATTGACCAGGGGTGAAAGCGAGTCGGAAAAGAGGAATACCTGGTGGTAAAACCACAGTTAAAGTTAGTTTTCGGGAGGAGTTTACATCTTTTTTTTTAACTATTCAACAATATCTAACTTTATCTATAAAAAAAAGAATCAGTTTTATATATGCTAAAAATATGAAAGAAACCTTGATAGTTACAGATATTTTATTTTTCTCGAAAAAATTGCCGGAATGAAATGCCATTCGCACCATATTATATTTCTCTCTATAAAATTGTTAGAAAGAAATGTTATTTGTACCAATATTTGTTCTCTTCCGTCTTGCTACTTAAGGACTTTCAGCCATGACATTGGCATGCAGACATATATACTTGTTAATTAGCCAACTCCTATACCATATAATATTATACTACTTAAATGTAGTGGTATTCAAAATCAAATAAAATTAAATTTGTTCGAACAAGACTGATTCTTGTAAAATTTTATTTTCATATTTAAAGTGGTAGTAAATATATACTATTTTTTCTTTTATAAACCTAATTTTTAAATGATTTTGATCACCACTATTCTTAAAAAAATTAAGCACATATATTAGTATGCGTTACTATCATGGCTGTCAGCTTAAGTTTTTTCAAACACAACTTATTTTTTTGCTTAAAATTGAAATTTTAATTCCATTTTAATACCAGTGGGAAAAATGATAATAGAAGGGATTAAAAGTTGGCAGGTATGAGAATCAAATAGAAATGTTGCCACCATTTTAAACATTTTTGCGTGTGAACGGAGTTTGGGAACCATTTAGATGTATGCTGTACAACGAGGGTGAGACACATTTAACACTTATAATCCACGTTTAAAAACTTAGAAGCTTCCTCTTTTAATTGGTATGTACATAGTTCGTGTCGAATTTATACTGCCATTATGCATTTTTAAATCATGCATCATGCTATCATGCATTTTTAAATCAACTTACGTATGTGTATCAGTAATATATGTAAAAACAATAAATGCTATGAACATACAAGCATGCTAACAATGCGTTAAAATATTAACACAGTTTTAATATTAACAAAAAAATTAAAAATTGTGAGAATAGCATTTCGAAATATTGTTAACAAGCTAACATTTAGTAAATTTGGCTTTTCGAAATGTGTATTTTATTCCAGGAATGTGTTTGCTAATCCTGAAACTGGAGATGTATACAAAGAAGGAGATGTATACAAAAGATTAGATTTAGCAAAAACTCTAAGAATTATTTCTGAAGAAAAACGGAGTGCTCTTTATGGACAGAGTAACATAACGGATACCTTCTTAACAGATTTGGAAAAAGCAGGTATATTTGGATATAAGTTTTTAAATTTATCTTGATAATGAAAAAATAATAATTTCTAAGTTTAGTATTCTATTAATATTTATTCTATTATATTATTATATAATAATTTTATTCTATTAAAGTTTAAAAAAACGTATGCAATTTTTATTTATAGAAGATTTTCAAAGTGATTTTAACAGTAGGTTTACGGGACGCGTCATTTTGACTCATTGTGAATTTTATAAGAAAAATTACAAAACCCGTTCGCATTTTTATTTTATCTCTTGTAATGACTTTCATCCATTGATTGAGGTAAGTATATATTGAAGTCTACTTTCTTCAAAAGCGTTGAAATATTGGAATTATCTTTGTGGTATACCTATCTCTACGGATATGCGTCAATTTGACGCTATCGTAATTTAGACAAACTTTTGAGTAACGTAACCATGCAAACTTCACATCAATAATAAATAGGAATGTACCGACAATACTTCGATCCGTTATCTCAAATGAAACAAGCGATAAACAACTGTTGCCGATTAGCAATAATAGAAAGAACAAACGCAGAATGTCAATTATGTCAGATTTTGAAGGTTTCAGTTGCTTAGTTCGAGTATTAAAAAATAAAATACTTGAACATTTCATAAATATATATCTCATATTTTTTCCTATAGTATATAATTAAATTGCTTTCCAAGTGCAGATATTTTGCAAATACGAAGCGGTGAAGTATATAAGCCTACGAATTATTTAGAAATAGTGATGGATAAAAATCTACTAAATTGAATTTATTAAACCAAGAATCACAATTGATAAACTACCACTTTAAAATATATATTTGCTGTCAGGAGGAAGTTGGCATCTCTGTAAATGCTGTTATATGTATTGGTTCATGCGTCAAATTGAAGCGTGTTCGTAGAGATAGTTATATAAGAAACATCCATAAACCTAGTGTTAAAAAAAAACTTTTACATTACATTGTTGCTCAAACGTTATGCTATCATTATTTTTAAAACATTTGATATCATCTTTGTACATGCAACATGTGCGTTGTAACATAATAAGGTTGACAACTTTAATTGTTAATGTCTTAACAAATTTATTGTCAGTTTTGCACAACATCTACATACCGTTCAACATTTGAGACTTTCGCGAAACGTTTTTTCCAGTTATAACAAACTAAAGCAATTATTTTAAGCAGATAGCATTCGAAAAACTATTATTTAAGAGCATGATCAATTACACTCTGGAGCAAATTTTTTGTTGCATTTATGAGAGCAATTGATTTTATTTAACTCGGGTCTGTAGATTTAAAATCTGAAATTAGCTTGGTTGAGTAAGCAACAGATTTATTTCAACGCGATTAGTTTAATTTATTTTTTGTCTGAATGTACGAGTTTATAAGGAACCTACGTTTATATACATACATATACACTTGTCGGCTCCTTTGAAAATAACACTTAAGACAAAAACCATATAATATTAACCCACTGACGGTTCTGCACGTAAAAAGTCGTATTTTAACCTTGCAGTCTTCTCCCCATACCGAAACCGGTTTTCCATGTTATTAGATAGGGAAGTGGGGAGAAACCTGCTCCCAGTTTCGCCCATTTGCTAAACTGCCAGTAGGTAAAAGAAATGCATTATAAACTTAACTTTGTTATCACCTTGATCCTACCACTCCCTACGTAGCAAAAAAGTGTGTATACTTAATATTCACTGGAGTGAGCAACGAAAAATCCTGGTTAGGAATATATTATTAAATTGCATAAAAACTGTATCTTGCTGAGAGAAACCGATGACAGATGTAAAATAAGCAAAAATATTTGCCATCTATTCAAAAATCTCATGCACCAGAAATAAAACTTGTTCCCCTGTCTTGTCTAAGTGGCCATTTATATAACTTTTTCAATTATTTATATGTAGTAGTAGACAAAATTCTTTTTATTCTAATTTATTAATTAAATATTAATGCATTAATACTGAGTATTTCATTAATATTTATTAAAATATTAATGCATTATCTTTTTTACCTATAAGAATCATACTTTTTGAAACTTCGGAAATATAGGTATGCATCTACATTGGAATATGAAAACACATACATGTAATTAATTTTAGAATATTTATTTGAAATTATTTTCAAATACAAAATATTTCCATTTACAATACTTTTTGATATCATTCAAAATTATCAGCGTTGTTGCGCATTTCTTTACGAAGAATCACCCAATTTATAAATTTAACAATTCATACTAAGACGTAAAAATGGAGACAATCAGTAAAAGCATCTTGTTTCTTTTAACTAATATCTAGGTAACATATATTTCATCTGTTTCCATTTAACATTTCGCTTTTAACACTTTATTTAGGCAGCATCATCACAAGGAAGGACTTGGAATCTTACATACCAGAACTTAGAGAGCCAACAAAAATAAAACTGCGTGGCAATCTGACACTTTACTCCCCCTCTCTACCCGGGAGTGGAGCTTTATTGTCACTCATGTTGAATGTGTTGGATGGCTATGATGAGTTCCTTCCCAATATAACATATTCTAGAAATGAAACAATATTAGCTCTTCACAGAATCATCGAAACTTTCAAGTTTGCTTATGCCAGTCGAATGCATCTGGAAGATAGCGATTCCCCAGAAACGAAAGAGGTAATCGATAACTTTTACAAGACTCTTTCTGTCATCATATCGCTCATGGGCTACAATCGAGGCACAACTCAAAAAATACGATTTTTGGACTAAGTACACAACTCATAATTCAACTTGAAGGTAATCTTCGTTTAAGCAAACGAAATCATTTCATATGCATTTTCCTAAGGAATGAAAATTTTAAACCCACTTTTCTTAAAACATGATTTTTTTTTAGTTGTGCCGCTATGCAGCCCATGAACGATATGATTTATCACATTTTCCTTTAACTGCTTCCTTGATTATTTTGATGTTTATAAGCAGATTTCCCAACTTTTTATGCTTCTGGGGAAAATTTCTTCTAGTTTTAATACATGATTCGTTTTTTTTTTTTTTTTTTTTTTTAAAAATTTGATGATTGTCTTGGATGATTTTACATGACAATATCGTTTGTGCAATTTGAAAGATCATGCTCGAAGCTTCAAGAAATTGTGTCATTTTGAAACCATGTAAAATTTGCATCGACTAAAATGAGGAGAGGACGTTTAAAGCTTCTTTCCTATTTCAAAACCACTATATACAAGGGCGCCGGCAGCGGGGTGCAAGGTGGTGCACTTGCACCCCCCTGGCTTTATTTATAAACAATTATAGAGTATAAAAAAAATTTTATTAAAAATATTTTTATTCGAAAACAAATAATTAAGTAATTATTGATACGTAATAATTAAAAAAATGTTTTATCAAGCAAGATTTGCAATCGTCTTGTTAGCTGTCCAAATCTGCTTTTGTTCAATGAATTCTGAGTTATCTTTGATTCTCTTCTTATGCACACTGAGCATAACTACTTAATCTCTCGTGAGGCATTGTAGACCGATTCCATATTTTGGTGTGTCGCATTGTACTAAAAGTGCGTTCAATAGTGCAAGTAGTAGCTGAGGCCAAGAGTTAGGCCAATTTTGATTGCCTCCGCTACAGCTAGATAAAACGGTGTGGCCTCAATAACTAAATCGATGTATTCGAGGGATTCATAAGAATTTTCACTATTCCTCCACATTTCGTACCACATAAATTCGTACTTTTTTTAAATATCTTGTTAACAATGAAGAAATGTATCTTGAAAAAAATTAACAGATGAAAGTACATGTAATAACAAAACAAAATGTAATAACAGAATATTTAAAAAAAAATTTGGTGGAGGGGGTAGTTTGTTAGAGGGTTGCACCCCCTTTTATATTATTCTGCCGGCGCTCTTGACTATATAAAAGTATTCTTATATGAAAATAGCGTTCCTATAGAATGATTTTCCTATAGAAAAATTACTGGTATTAAAACTAAAAAAAAATTGTTCTTCTCTCCACACTTTGGTCGTTCCAAATCTTGGAAGAATAAAAGTGAAACCATTTGCAATCTTCATCACTCATTTTGTCACCCATCTGTACAAGCAGGTATATCTTTTACCTACTAAAAAGTAAATAATGGTTCAAAAATGATACATTCAAAACCAAATATTGAAAAAGCTTTCACTTTTAACTCCTTGAGATATCATTTCTTGATATAGAAATAATCTTTGATTGCACTGTAAACAACAACTTGCAACGGATTGTTGAAGACGTCTGAGACACGTCAATTATTGTTTTGACATAAGAAACAAATGACGTCTCCCAGACGTCTTCGTATGTCAAGGGGTTAAGAAATCTAGAAATGAAGTGTTTTACTTCTAGTTCCTTCTCTTTTTCGGGATACAAACAGCCCTGAATAGAAATAATTCCAGCTTAGAATTGTAAAATCAGTTGTATATCGTTACCACCACAAAGAATCTTAACAAGAAAGTTCAGACATAAAAAAGTACTCTCTCTGAATAAATAATCTTTTGCCTCTTTTTATTCTACGAATTTAGATTTTCGACCATCAAAATATTGGGGGGGAGGGGGAGAGAGCTGGAAAATATAAAATTTGAAAAGAACTGTATCTTTTTTAAACTTTCATTTGATCAATTTCATTTAAATTTTATATTCTGTCATTTGAAATTGCACGTTTATAAAAATTTGGTATTAAAATGGTATAAAATGACGAGAATGGTGCAAGATGGTATAAAAATTTGCATTCTTTACATTTCAAAACCTCAAACACTATTAAATAGAATAATAAAAGTAATAGGTAGTTATTAAAAATTATTTTTTCCGTAAAGTTATCTTTAAAAAAAGAAGAATTTTATAAATGTATGCAAAAAATTTTTAATTTCATTTGTGAAAACTGTTGCGGACGCACATTCCACATTGCTGCTATTTTGATGGACAAAAATCCGAATGCGTTATTAAAAGAAATATGTATTTATTCAGAAGGAATACGTTTTTGTGTTAGATTACAAAACTTATTTAATTATTAGCAGGAATTAGTTAACATATTTGAGATAACTCTTTTCAATTATTGGACTGATTGTTCCTGTATTGTTTAACTTAGTTCCTAGTAATCTGATCATTAAAACAAAAGTTATTCTAGATGGTATCATTTATTTACTTATTTCTTCAATTTCCAGAGCACAAAATAAAAATGTTACTAAATAACTTTTAACCTGAATAATCAAATTTTTACTTACCATAATTATATTGTCATGGTTTGAGCAGCCTGCTTAAAATGTGCAAGTAATTAGCTCAGCACATAGTTTAATGAGTCAGGCAAAATCAATCTTATGAAAAAAAGACCATTTAAAAGAACAAAGCAAAATTTTGAAAAACGAACTGAAAAATTTAATTTTGCAAAATAAAATGGTGGCTGTGCAACCAATCATTGATGAGATCTTTCCTTTAAAAAGATGGATCTTCATCTATTTCATATCCCTATAAATATTAGCTTTGTAGTCGATTGAATTAATTTGTTTCAAATAACTCATCTTATTGATCTAAATAAAGATTTTTTTGTGTCTAGCTGATAAAAATGTTAATGAGTAAAGATTATGCCGATGAAGTAAGAGGTAAAATAGATGATTTCCAAACTCATGAACCTGATTATTACGGAGTGAACATAACTGTACAAGATGATCATGGAACTGCGCATTTATCCTTGATTGCACCAAATGGCGATGCAGTATCAGTAACTTCAACTGTAAACCAATAGTAAGTAATTAATGCTTATTTATCACATTTATTCCCAAAACTTTACTTGCTAATGCCAAAATTATATCTTTAGTTATGTTTCGCTTAAAAAAATTATTCATTACATTTTAAAAAAAAATTTTTTTAAAGAAATAAGTAAATAAATAAATAAATCTTGGTTTCTTAGTGCTACTTGTAGCCCTACAAAGCCTTAAATTTTTTAATAACTAAATTTTTTAATTTTAAAAAAGCTTGTAAATATAAAATGTATTGTCTTTGTATCTGAAGTATCTAAAGTGAGAGACGATTTAGAAAATCAATACACGGAAAATGGAAGGAGAAATAAAAATGTTAAATAGTATAATAAATTCAAGAAAGGAATTTACTGTTACTTAAGAAACCAGATATTTATTCCCAAATTTTAACATTAATTCAGAAAGTCATTAATAGTTGGCGCTATTTTTAAAACTATATAAAAATGTTTACAAAATAACTTTTCTTAGCTGCAAGAAAATTAGGTCAAAATTAACAGACACCCTTCAAAATTAACTGAAAATATTTCAGTTGGAATAGTCTAACACAGTGGTTCTTAACCTTTTTAAGCCGCGACCCAAATTTGAGAAATATGTTCATGTCGCGACCCAAAAAAAAGTCAAAATTTTTTTATTGCTTTATTTTAGATCGTATTTTTAAAATATCTTCAATCCTACGATGATGATTTTTTTTAACTTAAAAATTTTTTATTTATTTTTTTAATAATAAAGATAAACAAAAGTACTTTTCGATCCAAGGAAAATTTAATTAATAATCAAGTGTTTTTAATAATTTTCATTGACCAAATTAAAATATATTTATAACTTTATGAAAATAATTTACATTTTAACTTTTTCCTAAAAAAAAAAAAGGAAATATCTATACATATGTTAAGTCTTTTAAATTTTAAATGCAAGTCATACAGTTTTAATGAGAACCTTGTGCTCGAATACATTTTGAAAGACCTCGGTTGAATGCTTGTCAAGGAGCACCTTATATCTATTTCAGGATTTAACTTGTTCCGGTAATTGTTTTTGATTACACACCGAGCCGAAAAACCAGCTTCACACACAGATGTTGTTGAAAAGGGCAATAATACTTTTAGGGCTTCTTTAACAATTATTGGCTTTTCGGTTTTTAATTTTAACCAGAAAGCACATAAAGATTCAGTGTCTTTGTAGAAATTGTATCGAAGTGCTTGGTCACTTTGTATTTCTATTAATTGTTCTTGAAATTGATTAATATTAACAAATTCCTCATGCAAATCACAAAATTACATCAAAATTAAATGGCATTCGAACCCAATTATATTTGAAAACATCGTCTGCAGGGAAATATAGATCAAAGTCTGCTATTAGTTTTTCTAAATGATTAATAATAATTTTCTGTATTTCAAAATCTGTGATATCAATATTATTGTCTTCAACAAGTAAATTAAGAGTCGGGAATGAAGCAAGTTTCTTTACTTCAACCTTATTTCTCCATAATTTGAGTTTATTTTTAAAACATGTAATTTTTTCAGTTAATTCAATAATAGTATGATTACGTCCTTGCATAGACGTATTTAGATTATTTATTTCAAATAAAATATCTGACAAAAAAGTAACTTCAGTAATCCACTTCAACTCGGAGAATTTAGATGCTAATGGGTGTTTCTTTTCTCTCAAAAATAATTCGACTCCTGTCCGTAATGATAATACTCTTTGAACAACTTTGCCCCGGGACAGCCATCTAACTTCAGAATAATATAATAAATGTTCGTATTCTGCTCCAGATTCGAAGCACAGTTCGCGGAAAATTCTACAGTTAAGAGCTCTTGATTTGATAAAATTGACTACCGCAACAATTTCATCCAAAACAATACATAATTCGGGTGATAATTTTTTTGAAGCAAGATTTTCTCTATGTAACAAACAATGAATCGATATAATTTGTGAATTCATTTGTTTTGCTCTTGTCGAAAATCCCTTTTGAGATGCTGTCATGGCAGCTGCACTGTCGGTGCAAATACTGAAACACTAATTCCAATTTAATCCTTCTTCTTTAAAAAACGAATCGACCATAAGAAAAATATCTTCACCTCTAGTTGTTGTTGACATTGGTTTGCAAAGTAAAATGTCCTCCTGTATATCTGTTAAACCTGGATACCGCACGTAACCCAGAGTTGAGCTTCTTTACTTACATCTGTCGTTTCATCCAGTTGAATACTAAATAAACCAGCAATTTTTATAGCAGAAATAAGTTGATTCTTAATATCAAATGACATATCATTAATTCGTAAACAAATTGTATCATTTGATAATGGTATCTTTTGTAATTTCTTTGAACTTTCATCGCCGCACATGATACGTGCCATGTCAATGGCAGCAGGTTTTATAAGTTTTTCTGCAATATTATGGGGTTTCTTTTGTCTTGCAATATGCCAAGCCACATGAAAAGAAGCAAGTGTAGCTTGTTTGGCAGAATTTATAAAACCACTACTACTTGGTGCATCCAAACGCTGTTGGTATTACTTATTATTTGGTGTATTACTAACTTTTTTGGTTCGACTCAGCGCGACCCAAGAAATATGCTTCGCGACCCAATTTTGGGTCGCGACCCATAGGTTAAGAACCACTGGTCTAACATGTAGGAGAAAAACATTGTTTCACAGTTTTCCTAAATTGTCTTCCATATCTTCTTTTTATAGACAATTTTTTCTTATCTATTTCTACTTTCTTTTAAGGATATGTTTGGTGTTTTAAGGCACACATTTTGTTCATCAGTAGAAAACATTGTCTTAGAGCTTTTATATTTCGTAGTGCCATCTGTTGGTAAACTTTGCTACTAATTTCAAAACTCAGTAGGAATAAATAATCTGGTTTCTTAAGCGGAATGCAGCAAATTACGCATTTCTATCTACTTCTGCATTTTTTAATGATTATTTAAATCATCGGCAATTTCTGGTCTTCAGGTAAAATGATTGATTTTAATACTTAACTTGTACCAGTAGGATTTCATAACAAGTACCTATCCAAATTTTTAATAATTTTCTACTGGCATATCTTTTGATTTACCAATTGATTTTTACTGATTATTAAAAAAGTTAGAAAAACTATCTGTGATCGTTTTGAACAAGGAAGTCGAATCAAGCAAATGTTTGTTTTTACACCCAACGTTTCTTTTAAATCTCCAAAATTCATTCCAAAATGGTAATAGTATTAATAAAATGAAATCATTCTCTATTACAGTTTTGGCAGTCTTATCATGAGTCCAAACACTGGAATTCTTTTGAATGATGAAATGGATGACTTCTCATCGCCAAACATTACGAACTACTTCGGTGTTCCACCGACAGGAAAAAATCAAATTAAACCAGGTAAACGTCCCATGTCATCAATGACGCCAGTAATTATCGTCGATGGAGACAAAAATGTGAAATTGGCAGTTGGTGGCAATGGAGGGACTCAAATAACAACTAGTGTGGCACAAGTAATAATACTTTATTATTTCGTTATCAAGCTTTTATTTATTTGTAACGTAATGTAAACAAAAAGAAATATTTAAAAAAATTTTTGTCAAGATTATGATAAACCCTTTTAAAAAAATTACAACAATCACGTTTAAAATAAATGGAACTGAATCTTTAAAGTGTAAAGTATATATATATATACTTTAATAATTTTATCGTGGTAAAATGTTGATTGATAATGATTTTGAAAGCCTTTACATATGAATAATATTAAAAAAGTACCTGTACCAAAACACCACCTGTAACAGGGGTGAAAGCGAGACGGAAAAGAGGAAAGGCTGGTAGTAAAACCATTTCAGTTATAGCTAGATTTGGGGAGGAGTTTACTTATTCTTTTTTTAAATTTTTCAACAATATCTACTTTATCTTGGAAAAGTAGCAGTTTTATATATATGCCAGAATTATAAAAGAAATCTTGATAGTTACAGATACTTCATTTTTTTCGAAAAAAATGCTGGAATGAAATGTTTTACGTACCAGGTTTTTCTCTTTTCCGTCTTGCTATATAAGGGCTTTCACCCATGACCTGTAACCGACATTCATCATACCTGCCAACTTTTAATCCCTTCCATTATTATTTTTCCCAGTGGTATTAAAATGGAATTAAAACTTCAATTTTAAGCATCCAAATACGTTGTATTTGAGAAAACTTAAGTTGACAACCATGACAGAGATGCCAACTTGCTCCGGACAGCAAATATATATTTTAAAGTGGTAGTTTATCAATTGTGATTCTTGGTTTAATAAATTCAATTTAATAGATTTTTATCCACCACTATTTCTAAATAATTCATAGCCTTATATAAATCACCACTTTACAGTACTTACGCCATAATATGCATTTAATATAGCAAGCAAATATAGTCAAATATTTGGAAAATTTACTGTGTAGTTATCTACCGTTTTTTTAATTATTTCGGCGTGTCCGGAGCAGTTGGCATCTCTGCCATGACAGTAATGCATATTAATATATGTGCTTAATTCTTGTAAGAATAGTGGTGATCAATATCATTTAAAAATTAAGATTATAAAAGAAAAAAATAGTATATAATTACTACCACTTTAAATATGAAAATAAAATCTTCCGGCAGGTATGATTCATTGAAATGGCACCATGTAGTCCATGTCTGCAAGATGATTGAAGAACCCTCTGGCGCCCAGATAAATATCTGTGATGATTCTTTAAAAATATTAAGGGTTTGCAAAATTAAAATAAATTTTTGCTAGAAAAAATTTAAATCAGAAAGCTGGATTTTGAACTATCAGGGAACAGAATGAGGCGGAAGAGCTGAAAATAAGACCAGCTCGGTTACAACTTGTTGTTGGGACTTGAGTGGAGTAATTCTATTCCTTTTCTTAAAAACTAATTTAGGATTTCTATAATAACTAACTACTAACTAATCAACTTTTTTCAGAGTACCTATCCATGTATGGATATCTGCTCTTTCATCTAAATTGGATAATATGTGGTGGAAGGGAAGAGAGGTGCTGCGTTAACATTAAGTTAAATCTCAGAATGAACAATAATTGATAAAATCAAGTCTGAGTCATACATAAAAATAAGTCGCAAGCTGATACATAATAAAGGGAACAAATTGAAGATAAAGAAAGAATATTTACACTATTTATCTATAATAACACAGCTAAGTAATTTTAATATATTTTATAATAATAAAAAAATATTGATAGTTACAAATATTCTATTTTTCTCGAAAAAAATGCTAGAATAAAAATGTCTTTCGCACCAGTTTTTGCTTTTTTTCGTCTTCATTTATATAGATTTTCAACCCTGTGGATAATAAAGAATACAGGTGTTATAGTCAAATCTAGATCTGTTACAAACGACATTAATAAATTACAGATATAAAATACATAAATTCAAGACCTGCTGCTCTAACTGGATGGTCAAAATTAATGCACAAAAATCACATTTACTCAATGTTAAAAAAAAGCAGACTTTTTAAAATTAATAATACCTCAACTTTTCTTGGAAATGATATTCCTGTTGTTGATACATAAATTTAAACCTGAACTGGAATGATCATGTTATTAAAATAATTGCCAAAACCACTGGGAGATATAATAAATTAGGATGTCTACTGGGTCGCTACTCTAAAATATTTTTCAAAAACAACGCTACATCTATCTCACTTTCATCAAACCAATAACTACCGATGCATTCCCAGCCAGGTACAATTTTAGTAAAGTACATGCTAAAGAAGCGTAATATATTCCAAAATAAATAACTTAGAAAGATGAATGATGCCCCCTATTTTATTAGAAATAAAGACATACACTGGAATTTTAAATTAAAGACCCTAGAGACATTAATGTCACTTAATACACAATTTTGCAAAAAAGACCAAAAATGCGCAGCTGCTCATTATAACAATATTTTTAAAGCCGAAATGCAAATTGAAGAGGCTAAATCAGGCCCCTATCACACTTTTTTACTAGCTATGGTATCTTTTCTGACAAATTTAATTAATCCTTTACTATTTTCAATCAACTATTGGTACACATAAATTTAATTTATTACACTGCGAGCGATTGGCGCTGCAGTAGACATTCTAATTTCTATTAACTCCGATAATTTTTTTGGCGCTGTGATTGCAACCCATGACGACCATTAAGGATTTTTTTTTTTTTGGGGGGGGGGGTTCTAACTTGAAATATTACTTTAGTCATGTGTGAAAAAGGCTTGAAATAATCCAAAGAGCTTTTAAAAAATGAGTACGTTTTATTTATTTATTTATATTTTGATTTGTAATAACTCTCATTCTACATTCCGCAGGTTATTCTCAGGTACCTGTGGTTGAATGAAACAATAAAAGAAGCTATTGATGCTCCTCGATTCCACCATCAACTTCTGCCAAACTATATTGAACATGAAGAAAACTTCCCACAAGTAAGTACCTAAACACTCATTCGAAATTGTATAATTTGATTAGATAGTGCTTACAGCGAAGGAAGCCTCCTCACATTTTAGTATATACAAATTTTAAATGGGTAAAAACGACACCCTTTCTAAAAGGTTTAATCATAATCCTTTGTTGTTGTTATTTCTAATGCTATTTTCTATACCAGCAAGCCCGCTTGGTGAAACCAAGCGAATTTAAGACATAGGTTGCGCTTCTTATTTTTCAGAGGAACCATCTATAGCCAAGACACTCACGTCACAGCTCATTTATAGGGTTGACCCATTCATACATCCATCCATTCATCTAAATATCTTGATTTTGACCTGAACCAGAGAACGATTAATCTCCAGTTCAGTACCCGCAGATACATGATTTATTATGGGAACATGAAGGAGTTTCTGACCCAACAGATTTAACATGCACCAAGCACCATTTACTACACGGGATTCTTCGGCCGACGGGGATCGAGCTCATGACCCCTTGAACATGGGCCCAGCGCCCTACCAACCAGGCTATCCCGGCCACTCATAACCTTTTAAAATGAGGGAGCAATTTTGCCAAGTGAAATTTTTTAAAGCATTTACAGCTAAATAAAAACTGCACCAAAGAGTTCACGTTATTTTACCCGAATTCTGTATAAATTTCTTCATTCGTCAAATCTTCATTAAAACCAAAAAGTAAAAAACATTTTCAAGATTTTTATTAGAATCTCTTACTTATACACTGGTGGATAAAATTAAGAGATGGAAAGCATTTTCGCATATTCATTCGCACATGCAAGATACCCGCACGCCGCTCCATGTGTTTGACAATGGTTCCGTGAATGCCCAGAGGTACCGGCAGGAGGTCCTAGAGCCCTATGTGCGTCTTTTCAGGGGCGCTGTTGGCCCTGAGTTCATTTTTATGGATGACAATGCGCGATCACATAGGGCTCTTATGGTTGATGAGTATCTGGAAAGCGAGGATATTCAACGAATGGATTGGCCAGCCAAATCCCCTGACCTGAATCCTGTTGAACATGCTTGGGATGCTCTTGGGAGAGCTAATGCGATGAGCCAACTTCCCCCCAGAACCATTCTGGAGTTAAAAATTGCTCTGGTGGAAGAATGGGAGGGTCTTCCACAAGCCCTTCTTAACTCCCTTATTAACAGCATGCATACTCGTTGTGCATGCTGTCTGTCTGTCAGGAGTGACCTTACACCATACTAGAGGCAACACACACTCTACAAGCCTCACTTTTATTGTCATCTTTTATCCTTAAGTTCAGACTACATTGGATTTATTGGCAATAGGTCTTGCCAATAAATGGCACTTTCATTTTTGTTTTGCATACTTTATTATCATAGAATAAGCTATATCCAAACCAAATTTCATTTATTTATCTTCAGTATTTTTTGAGATATTTGGGAAAATGTCTTCCATCTCTTAATTTTTTCCACCAGTGAACATACATATACGAGTTTATGTACGGTTCGTACGATGCTTTAACAGAGATTCCAAATTGCTCCGAACAGCGAAAAAATATTTTCAAGTGATAATCTTTTAATGTATGATTCTTGGTTTAATAAATTCGATTTTTTTTATGTTTTTATTTTATTTTACAACCGCCGTTGAACAGTCGACCCAATTTTTGGGTTTACGACTACAAATGTTCAACGCCGTAGCCTTGTAATTTTGAACCAATCCAGAAGACAAGGAAACTCCTGGATCGGTACCCCCAGAGGTATTGATTTGTTATGGGAACATGGAGGACTTTGAGACTCGACAGATTTAACGTGCATCAGTCACCATTTACTACACGGGGAGTCTTCGACCAGCAGGGACCGAGCCCACGAACTCTTGGACATGGGCCCGGCACCCCACTGACCAGGCTATCCCGGCCTAGTAGCGACAATTTAATTTTACATAGGTTAACTAGCAGCGTTACATTACAGCCACAAAGAATGGATATCGACAATAACAGTACAATATAAAATAGCTAGCCACGTCACAGGTATTTTTTTATTTATTTTTTTTTTATTTTTTTTTTAAACATTTAACATAAATGGCCATCACGGGTAGCTGAAAAGCTCCGGACTCACTGTCTGTCCCCAGGGACTGGGAGCAGGGTCAGTGGTGAGGCTTGTGTGGTATGTATGTTTTGTTTATGTTGTGTTGCGTGTTTTACCTATTTTTCTTATGAGTAGTAGTTGAGGCAGTGTTTTGGCGGATCATGATATAGGTTACTGTTTTTTATTGTGTGTGCGTTTGTAGACAGTTAAGCCATCTCTTGTTTGTGTGGATCGAGCTTGAGTTTTTTTTTTTTTTTAATTTTATTAGCCTCACGGACAACAGCTTGTGTTGACTGACTGCCTGCCAAATGTTTGCTGGTCAGGGGTGGGGCCAGAGTGTGTTTTAATGCTGCAGCAATGGTTTGCCTGGAGCCCTGACACCTCAACATTGTATTTGCTGCCAGTATTTTTACAAAGTTATTATAAGGTTTATAACATATTGTCTGTGATGTTTCTGGTTATGGCTAGAATGTTTATTAATTTTTGCATAATATGCTTGTTTTTGAAACTGTCTGCAAATATCGTTCTGCCTTGTTCATTGGGTTTTTTGAGGTGGTATGATTCAGTTAGTGGGCAGTCATGTAGGTAGTGACTTGGGGTACCTGTGTCATCGCATGGGCATGTGTCTGTGTTTATTCGCTGCATCCTGTGTAAGAATGAGGGGAAGAAGCCATGTCCTGTAAGGATTTGTATTGCTGCTGGATGGCCTATGAGTCGGTCTGTGTCTACTTTAGGATAATATGATTTTGTTGTATAGGCTTTTTCATTTTCGTCCCAGTATGCCTGCCAAAGTTTTTGTGTGATGTTTTTAAGTTTATTTCTTAGGCTCGATGGTGGAAGCAGAACACCGCTGGGAATCCCGTGACCTGCTGCTGCGTCTTTAGCCGCTAAATCCGCTGCTTCATTGCCTATGTTACCTGTGTGCGCTGCCACCCAGTGTATTTGTGTGTTGCATTTTCTGACTAGGTGTTCTAGTTGTCTTTGTGTTGTTGCCACGTGTGGGTCCTTTTGTTTCGTATTTCTAATAGCGTGTATACTAGCCAGACTGTCTTCCAACATAAAATGATGGATTTTTGTTAGGCCATCAAAATCCATTACAACATAATGGAAATTGTTGAATGATGGTTACCATCAAATAGCTTTGGGCCATCAGGAAACTAGCATAAACCATTAAAATATCTTGATGGTCCGATCAAGAATTTTGTACTGGACTATTAATTAATTAACCATATTTAAATTATGGTTCAATATTTTTCTTAATGCATTAAAAAAATTTTAGCCAACTAAATCCTCTTTTTATTTCTAGGATATTTTGGACGACATGAAAAAGAAGGGACACGAATTGAAAAAATTAGGAGAAAATATGCTAGGCATTATAATGGCTGTTGCTCGAGATGAAAGTGGTCAAATATTTGCCAATTCCGATTATAGGAAAGGTGGAGAAGTGGATGGATTTTAAACTAGTCTTTCATTTTGCATTCACAAGATATAGGCGAATTTCCGTCCATTTTGTACAGTTTCTGCAGCTATGTATATAGATTTTCATGATGGTATGTTGTCATGATTTGTGTTGTGTGTGTAACTATCAATGAAGTGATATTGTTATTAGGATGTGTATGGTTGTACTTACGTGTGTGTTTAAATGGAGAAAAAAACTATGGAAAAAAAACTATAGTTATGTTTTGTTTTAAAAATGAATAAATATTCAAAAAAAAACTGAGGAGTTTATTATTTGTTTTACATCGGTTGTTTAAGTGCATGCATGTCATTAACTAATTTTTCGTCAATTCTCATACTCTGTTATAGGGATGTCAACTACTCGGCTTTGGGCAAAATATTTCGTAATGTGGTAAAAATTCAATCATTAAATACTGTAGAATTTCGGACAATTCAGCATATACATTTTATGCCTCATTACATAATAGCTAATTGGACGATGGATCTTGTCTTGTTTGCTCGGTACCAGCCCGAAGGCTCTCTTAGATTTATCTAATATGGCAACAATAGAAGGTGAGAAAAACGTGGTTTGGAATAATCGAATATGGAAAGACAAACATAAAATTTAAAGAAAACAGAAGTTATGTGCAGAAGCACAGATTTAGCATATGAATTGAACAACATATGATTAAATTTAACATTAATAGATACTATTTACAAATTATATACA
The DNA here is from genome assembly GCF_982258835.1 of Parasteatoda tepidariorum. Lineage (NCBI taxonomy): Eukaryota > Metazoa > Arthropoda > Arachnida > Araneae > Theridiidae > Parasteatoda > Parasteatoda tepidariorum. The sequence continues at coordinate 57,927,083 of NC_141759.1, forward strand.
GGTTATTTAAATACTATTTACCTTAAAATTTTGCAGAGTATTCCATCCGGCAACAGGAAGGTTGCCAGAAGACTATTGAATGAGGTCGTGTAGGAACTCTAGTTTGAAAATATCAATAAAATTTGCTGTGCCACATTTTTTTGCCTTACTTTAGAAACTGGTATTCAGATTAGCAATGAATTTTCTGAAAGGATAATTAGCGTGAGGTCATCTCTTCTTCTTCTTCTTCTCTGTCAGCGCAACAGCCCCTTGCTGGCCTTGGCAGCCTCAACAGCTGACAAACGCAAGCGGCTCCTATCCATGGCAACTCCCTTCCAATTTCTAATCTTTAGGGTTCTCAAATCATTTTCGATCTCGTTGAGCCATCTAGTTGGGGGTTTGCCTCTGGGACGTGACCCCTCTGGGTTCTTAAGGTGACTATTCTCGTGACGCTATTTTTAGGGCCTCTCCATAGATGGCCCAGTCATCTCAGCCCATTACTGCGAATTATTTGTGAAATTTGGGGCTGCTTGTAGAGTCGATAGAACTCGAAGTTATATCTAGCCCTTTCCCTTTCTTGAATTGCATCATTCCCTTTCTTGAATCGCACAAAAGATGGTTCTGAGGATCTTTCTTTCAAAGATGTCTAGTGTCAGCTGTATATCTGAATTTAGGATCCAAGTTTCACTTCCATAAAGTAGCACAGGGAGTATGATAGCACAGGGAGTATAGAGTTTTTACTTCTTTTTTTGGCTGAGAAGATTCGATCTTGAGGTCGCCTCTGACTTTCTGATTTTGAACATAACAGAGGGTCATTTATGACACATTATGTCACATTTTTGTGCCTTACTTTAGAAACTCGGATTCAGATTAGCAATGTATTTTCTGAAAGGACAATTCGTGTGAAGTCCTCTCTGACTGTCTAATTTCTCGGTGACAACACATAGATGTCGCGCTTTGCAACCTGATATTCATGTGAAATTTTGTCAAGGGACAATAGACTACATGGATGCCAACTGCTCCACTTTCTGGAATAGTTTTAATAAAATGGTAGCAAATTATATAGTAAAATTCGCTAAAGAAAAATAGTTACGCCTACTTTTTAATATAGTAAACAGAAGTTCGATGCTTTACCTTTGTAGTTTATATCATACTTATAATTTTTGATATTTAGTGGTGAAAAAATTATTTATAATAAAAAATACTAAAGTAAAAGTAACTTAAATTTCGTTACCACTAGAAAGTACTTTTTTACCAAGTGGAACAAGTTATACGGTGTTAATATTTTGTATTTGATTGCGTTTGCGGGTTTGCGTGGTTCGTATTACGAGCTCATGAAAATAATGTTGATCTAATTTTAGATAAACAACAACAAAAATAATGAATAGCGGATTAATTATTAATTATGCGTTTATTGACAAGAGCGCATTGGTCTATCTCTAGACGCAATGAAATCCAACAAGGAAGTAACTTTTTTTCTAATTAATGTAGGTGGCGCTACTATTACTACATTCAGACCGGCTTCAACATACCGGGCCACCTTGAAACATAGTTTCAAAATTTGCACATAAATTGACAAAAATCAAAATTTAACTATACACATCTAATAAAAGGATAATTATAAAAAACGAATGCAACATACATGAAATTAAAAAATATATATCTTAAACAGATGTATAGATTCCTTGGTATAAACCGGATAACTTTAACACAAAACAAAAAGAAAAAGAAAAGTCTAAAATAAAGAAAGTTAATCGGTCAATAGGTAAAACTGACAGTTTGTGAATGGGTCTTTTATAAGTTCCTAAGCAAGAAATAGATATTTGAGCGGGATTTATTTTTAATTTTAACTTGCTGACACATTCGCGAGTAATAAAGTTTTTCTCAGATCCCGAGTCTAAGAGGATTCGACAGTTAATGGATTCGTTTTGAGAATTTATAACCTTGACTATAGCGGTGCATAAAAGAACAGGAGAATTCCTTTGATTTATGTTATCGCCCAATTGCTCACTATTCGAATAATTCGCACTAACTGTAGACGAAACTTCATTAATAGGCGCGGCTGATGGCGTCGTTGAATTCTGTTCATCTGCTCTGGGTATAAATTCAGGGGCACTTAAAGAGGGAAAAAAGGGTTTCGGTTTCTCATCTCTATGCAAAGAGCTGTGATGTCTGCGATTACACTTAAAACAGGTGTTAGAAGATTTACATTTTTTTATAGTGTGAATTCCTGATAAACAGTTATAACAAAGATTATTATTTTTAACGAAATCAATCTTTTGCTGAACTGGTAAATTACAAAATTTCGAACACTTTGAAATATAATGATTATCTTTACAATATACACATATAGAAAGCGAAACAAAAGAATTCACTTTAGCATTAATAGGTTTTTGAAATTTACTGGACGAACTTTTGCTGTTTTGAAGAGTTCTAGCATAGCTTTTCAAAAATTCTATTAAATCTTTGAGTTTGGGTATTTCAGTATTATTTAATTGGCGCTCCCACCACAATTTAGTGGAACTATCTAACTTTTGCAATATTGAATACAACATTAAAGTGTCACTAAAAGTATCCACTTTTTGGCCTAAAGTTTCTAATGAACGAATAATTTCATTTACATTATCAACCAAGCTCAATAAAGCTGTAGCGGATTCATTATGAATATTCGGAAGATTTAAAAAGCGTTTAATATGAGCGAAAGTTTGTTCTCTCGTATTTGAATACCTTTCGTCTAACAAATTCCAAGCTATTTCAAAATTATTATCTGAAATTGCGATAGATTGAACATCACCTTTTAAAGATGTCTTTAAATACTGAAGCTTTTGCGCGTTTGATAACGATTCATTTTTTGTTACGGTGGCTTTAAATAAATCTTTAAAGGTTAGCCATTCGGTAATATTACCGCTAAAAAAGGGTAAGGAGAGTTTCGGAAGTTTTATAGTTTCACTCGCGTTTCTCTCGAAGTTTGGAGCAGAAAAAACTGACTCATTTCTCGGTTGCTCTTTTAGTTTTTTCTCACCGCGAAATTTCCATACTATAATTTTTTCTTCGTACTCGTTTGCCTTATCTAGTTCGTTGTTCAATTCAGTTTCATCTTCAATAAGATTTTCAACTGCAGAGTTTATCGTTTTTAACTCAGTTTCTTTTACTTTTAATAGCTCTAAGTTTTCCGACAATTCATCAAAATTAATTTCTTCTACAGATAAATTACCTTCTATTTTTTTCAAATAACCAGTTACTGATCTTCGTACAGAAGACAGCTTTGTTTTCAATTTTTGGAGTTCTAATTCTTTTGCCATGTTTAATGTCTAAAATAGTTCAAAATAACTATAAAGTCTACTTACCCCTTCTTTGGGATAAACATTTTGAATATATTACCATATGATGCGTTTGTAATCCAATGCAAGGCGTTGATTATTGTTTAATGCGCAACACTATCTTCACGAGCCATGCTCCGGCTCGACTTCACCATGTTAATATTTTGTATTTGATTGCGTTTGCGGGTTTGCGTGGTTCGTATTACGAGCTCATGAAAATAATGTTGATCTAATTTTAGATAAACAACAACAAAAATAATGAATAGCGGATTAATTATTAATTATGCGTTTATTGACAACAGCGCATTGGTCTATCTCTAGACGCAATGAAATCCAACAAGGAAGTAACTTTTTTTCTAATTAATGTAGGTGGCGCTACTATTACTACATTCAGACCGGCTTCAACATACGGAACCGGTTACATGATAAACTTATCACTAAATATATGCGGACCGCATTGTGTTAATGTTTGATTCCTATGGTTTGGAGCATTTTAAATTGGTCGTAATATTTTATACTGTACGTCGTCAAGTTTACTTAGTAAGTAATCTAGTGCTGTGTATCATGCTGTGTTAGCATAACTTCTGGCACAATCTTATATATTTGTTTTAATTATTCTAAAACAACTTAATTATGTTAAGTATTAAATATTAACTTATATTCTGTTCTGTTTAAACTAGCTGGGCTCCTGAGGCCAATAATGACACTTTTTCCATTCATCCTGTAATGAGAACTTTAGCAAAAACAATAGACAGATTACATGAAATGCAACAATTGAATGGCACATGTTAAGGTAGAGAAAAAAGAATGGCACTTTGCCATGGTAATAAGAAACAAATAATTGAATGTATAGAAAAATACAATACATATTTACAAGTAGGGGAACAATATTTACAAGAAGAATAACTATTTACAAAATATGAGAAGAGTTAACAAAATTCAAGATGAGAGAGGACAAGATCATAAAAAAATTGTACCTCTGTTAAAATAGAGACCAGACCGTCCTGGTTATAACCACTCGTGTCGGATTTATCTCACCCCATACCTGCCAACTCTTCCGGATTTTGCGGAAGATTTTATTTTCATATTTAAAATGGTAGTAAGAATATACTATTTTTTCTTTTATAAACTTAATTTTTAGATGATTTTGATCACCACTATTCTTACAAAAATTAAACACATATATTAATATGCGTTACTATCATGATTGTCAACTTAAGTTTTCTCAAATACAACGCATTTGTTTGCTTAAAACTGAAGTTTTAATTCCATTTTAATGCCACTGGAAAAAATGAAAATGGGAAGGATTAAAACACCCTGATCAGACCCACAGGGGGTTGCTTTTTCACAGGGTTTCAACAATCTGTGTGTTTATACCATGGGTGAAAGCCCTTATATAGCAAGACGGAAAAGAGAAAAACCTGGTACGTAAAACATTTCATTCCAGCATTTTTTTCGAAAAAAATGAAATATCTGTAACTATCAAGATTTCTTTTATAATTCTGGCATATATATAAAACTGCTTCTTTTCCCAGACAAAGTACAAGCACATGAAGTCAACAAACAGAAAAGTAACAGCAGGAGTGCCCCAAGGAAGCATTCTTGGGCCCATATTATTTATATTATTTACCCACGACTTTCCTGTCGACAAACAAGATTTTAACAGCATCACAGCACTTTTCGCAGATGACACTGGAATCGTAGTGAAGTCAAAAAACCCCAACATTGCCCTACAAAAACTCCAAGGAAAACTGAAGGAAATCGAAACATGGTGTCTAGACTGGAAATTCAAAGTAAACGGACAAAAATCAAAACTACTACTCATTCAGCATAAAAGAAAAACCATCCTCCCCAAAAATCAAATTGTTCTCTTTAATGAAATTATTCCCATAGTCAAAAGCGCAAAATACCTTGGTCTGGTCATTAACAGTAAATTTAATTGGAAAGATCACATCAAAACAGTTATCAACAAAGCACAAGCAGCCTGCCACAGATTACAAATCCTTCTTCAAAACCCCGAAATGGAACTTAGACTCAAACGAACACTCTACATCTCAATGATCCGTCCCATCCTGACTTATGCATCTCCAGCTTGGTGCAACATCACCACATCACTCCTTAAAAAACTCAAAACATGCCAGAACAAAATCCTCAGGAAAATAACAAAAGCAAGATGGTTTATCAGAAATAAAAACATACATCGCGACCTCAACATAGATTCTTTAGATCATCACATAACAAAGTTAAATTTCAGATTTTTTGAAAAAACCATTAATTGTGACACCGCAGGATTCAACGAAATTTTTACTTTTGAAAACTTAAGAGAAGACATAAACCTCAGACCGATGGCAGCTCATTTTTGTAGTGACGTAATTTTATCTAAAATTCAAAATATTTAATTTCCTTTTACTTCAATTGCATTCCAATTACCAGAAAGAACCACCCCAAAGATCAAAATTCAAGACGAATGGGAAAAAGGCCGCTAACGGCCTCAGGCGCCCAGATAAATGTTGATGATGATGATGATGAAGACAAAGTACATATTCTTGAAAAATTTTTAAAAAGAATAAGTAAACTCCTCCCCTAAACTAGCTATAACTGAAATGGTTTTACTACCAGCCTTTCCTCTTTTCCGTCTCGCTTTCACCCCTGGTTTATACTCAGTGCGTGTTGTTAAGTGTGAGGATAACAACAGAAGTAAGTATTGACTTATATCATCATCATCATTATCAATATTTATCTGGGCGCCTGGGGCCGTTTGCGGTCTTTTTCCCACTCATCTTGAATTGTGATCTTTAGGGTGGTTCTTTCTGGTTATTGGAATGCAATTGGAGTAAAAGGAATTTAAATATTTTGAATTTTAGATAAAATTACGTCACTACAAAAGTGAGCTGCCATCGGCCTAAGGTTTATGTCTTCTCCTAAGTTTTCAAAAGTAAAAATTTCGTTGAATCCTGCGGTGTCACAATTTATGAACTATTCAATATTATGAAGAACTATTTCAATATTAGATAATATTCGCGAGGAGTTAATCTATTCTCAACAATAACAATTCACTGTAAGGAAATTTATCAAGGCGAAGAAGCAATTCAATATAAAAATTGCATCCGTTAGAAACAATTGGTAGTTATGGATTTTTATTATTCCCGGAAAAAACTAAAAAACTAAAAGAATATCAAGTCGATAGTCAATTTCGCGCTAAGTAGCGGCAATCATGTCAGCACCCACAGAGGTAATTCTGGTTTTTAGGTCATCAATGTTCAACACGATCCTCTTGTAAACATTGTCCTTTATAAATTCCCAAAGAAAAAAGTCCAGCGGTGTTACATCAGGTAATCTGGGTGGTCAAAGAATTGGACCTCATCGCCTCAGAATTACAACATTGTCGAACATTGATGACCTAAAAGCCAGAATTACATCCGCAATAGCCTCTGTGGATGCCGACATGCTTGCCGGTACCTGGCGTGAAATTGACTATCGACTTGATATTCTCCGTGCGACGAAGGGGGCACACGTGGAAGTTCATTGACAAGGGTCATGAAACTTTTTGAGTCAATCTAACCATTTATGTTATTAATTTTAATCTACCTTTATTATTTTATGAATCATTAAACATCAAAATGGGTCCGAGACATTATAAACACCCTGTATTTTGTTTGATACCATCATACCCAGTAATTTTATAAATATCTAACTTTTTTTTAATATATAAATATGTTATATATAAATATATTATGTATATATATATTATGTATAAATATATTATATATAAATGCATTATATATAAATATATCATGCTGATAATAAGTGTATAATTTTAAGTTATAAAATAAAAAGAAAACGCAACCAATGAGAATGAACTCATAATCTCAGAGAAAAATGAAAATTTGCTGAAAATGAAATTAAATGTTGTGGAGGAATTCTCGTCCTCAGATTATTGACAGATATTAAAAGCAGAGTAATCTTAGCACATTATTTTTTTATAATCTTAACTCGTTAGTGCATGATAATTTAAAAAGTCTCGTGTTTTAAAAAAATTTATCAAAAATTTTAAGACAGTTTTATAAAATAGCCCATTTTTATTTCTTGATGAAAATTGTTGAAATCTTTTATAAAAAGTATTTGCTTTATATAAAGGAAAAACGTCTAAAATAAACTTTGACTTTACAGATATATTATTAATTAAAGTTGTTTGAACTGGATAAAAAAAAGTTGCTAATTTGCGTCAAAACACAAATATTTCTGTTTTTTAAAATATATTTATATTTCATTATTATCTCAATTTTTTTTTATTTCTATTTTATCTTTAATTAAAAAAAATTCAAAATGAAAAAGTATTTTTAACTTCTTCTGAATTGTCATAAATGGTACAGATTTTTTTATGATAGAAATAAGACAATTATTTTTTGTACCATGATCTTCAAAATTTATAAGCATTTTGACTAAAATCAGTATAGACGCTACAATTGGAAATACTATAATTTATCTAAAATCAGAAAAATTTATTACTTTCCTTAGTTGTATTTTTAATGCAGTGAATATCTTAAAAATTGGAGACAAGCATCCAATGAAGTTGATTAACTAAAAAATAATTTCCTAAATTATTTTTAGAATTTGTTGAAATAGTATGTACTACATTAATTCAATAATAATAGAAACAAATATCTTACATCAATATTTTGATTAAAAAAAACACTGATAGTCTTTTTTGTTGCAAAGATTAGATATACTTTTTAAAATATGCGATAAATATCAATTCACTGATAATAAAAGGGGAAATCACGGTGTAAGCATTACCTTTACGCACTTAAACTCGGTCAACAAAAAACGCATTTGAATTGATTGTCATTCCACTTATATCAGCTATCTGAAAATCAAAGGACATTTCTTAGAATAAAATATATTACGGATATGAACCATAGGTAAGTGAATAAACAATTAAATTACTCGTACACTTAAACATTCAAAAGCCAAATTTTGAAGTATTTTATTTCTATTTTTATGCAGGGGTTAGACAAAAATATAGAATCACTTCTATACTAACTCTAACTGAGCAGTTTTTCATTTAGCAGCAATTGTTTTGAAGAATATTGCAAGGCAAAACTGTTGGTACAATTTGAAAGATTATGCTTAAAGGTTTTTTAAATTGGGTGCGTTTTACCCATGCAAAATTCGAAGAGATAAAGTTAAAAGCTGACTGTCTATTTCAATACCACTATAATAAAAAAAAGCATTATAATACAAATATTGCAATCCCATAACGCTCCTTCCGAGAATGGATTTTCAGAGTGGCTGTTAACCAATAAACGAAAAACAATCTGACTCAAAAATATATTTATATTTTGATCCCGTTGAATTTCCCTTGCCGCGAATTGCGCAATGAATATTATGCTTATATATATTTATTGTAATTATTTATATGTAGTGGTGATCAAACTCATTTATAATTATAATTGTAATTCAAAAAGTCAATTGGAATAACCTGAGTATTGCTACCACTTTAAATATGAAAATAAAATCTTCCGGAAGAGTTGGCAGGTATGCATTTGCTACTAAAACAAAGATTGTTTACACAGAGTTAATACAGAGGTGTTTCCATATTTATGTCCAAGTTCCCGTGTGTATTTTATATTAAAACATGATATGATATTTAAGCACAGAAACTTCAAGAAATTTTTTTGTTAATTATGAGTTAGGGCACCTGACAAGTGTTCTAATTTCGCTATAAATACGACATTTTCTAAAAGCTGATACTTCAGTTAAAAAAATTATTTTTTAATTTTATTTACTTTACAGTATTTATGAATAACAAAGGTATATAATAATAGATTATGTCCTAGACCAGGGGTGGCGAACCTTTATACACCAACGTGCCATTTTCTCTAAAAAATTACTTAATGAGGTCATAGACGTGCCGTCTATACTATATATATGCCGTCTATAAATAATAATACTAAATATACTATCAACTCAAAACTCTTTATTTACATTGGAAAAAAAATACATTTTGCAATGTCTCAGTTATACACGTAATTCAACTTAGAGTAACATCAGTGTGACTTCTGTTGTTGCAGATTAGATGACCAATAACTTATATTAGGTTGTAAGATGTTAGTTTAAGCAGGACTGTTGATTTTTTTTTGCTAGTTATTTATTGCTAGCTTGTTTTTTACGGTTATTAATTGTTTTTTTAGCTTTAATTTTTTTATTAATAATTGTTTATTATTTTGTTTGTGTTTTGTGAATTTTAATTTAATTGTTACATATGCTTCATAGCGTAATAACATTTGTGTAACAACAATTGTGATCGGTGGAGAGCCCAAAATATTGTGTCGCGTACCATAAATGGCACGCGTGTCATTGGTTCGTCATCCCTGTCCTAGACAATATATTAATTCTTAAAACATTTACAGATTATATCACAAAGCATTCAGTAAACAAGGTCAAAAAAAAATTTTTTTAATTATTATTACATTATTTTATGTATTGTATACTTTTAAAATTTCGTTGTAAAATATAAAATAATACAAATTTTAACAGGTGTGCAACCTGCATACCTTAGTTGTAGAGAACATCTAAGTCATAGATTGCACACCTGTTCAAATTTTGATTTATGAAGAGAACATTTGTTCAGAATTTTTGAGTAAATCGGATTAATAGAATTAAATATATTATATTTAAAAATAAAAAAAAAGATGCAACGAACGATGCAAAGCTAAACAAAATAGGGGGCTTACATTAAAAGGAAAAAGTTTAACAGTTACTGCCACTGATGTGTATAGTTTATCTTTAAAGCAATTTGAGATTATTAAAAAAAAAATTGACATATTATTAACTAGTCCCACGAGTGTAGCATTTCTTTCACGTGCCTGAGCTCAAAGTTATTACTGAAATCATAAAAAATAAAGATAATTGATAGAAAATCCAGATTTAATTACTACTCTAACACATTAAATTATTTTATGACGCACAGGAAGCTTTAGTCACAAAATAAATATTTTTCAATCATTTTTTTCGATTTGATGTAAATTATCTCATAAATCTTTTTTTAAACTGTTGTTCAGGGACATTTAACTGATTTTTAAATATAAAGAACTTAGTGGATGAAGTAGGCGAGTAAAGAAGTCGCATTTACATGAATGTGTTTAATGTAGCAGAATTGCTTTTGTTTTCACTTTAATTTTAACATAACAAAATTCATATCAGCTTTGAATATACTTGGATGGTTTTTATTTTAATTTACTTAGTAGTAAATAAAATAAGGCAAAGAATTATTAAACCCTCCTTCTAATAAATCTGTAATAAAATAGTTCGATACGGCTTCTTTTTCTTCTTACCCTATTAATAGTCACTCTGAAAATGTCTCAATCTTTTTTTCATCCACTCAGCTCTTTAACCCCTTGGGGACGGGTGATTCAGAAAAGCATTCGTACGAAATCAGAATCAAGTTGCAATTAAATAAAAAACGGTAACTTAAATGTAGTCGTTTCTAATTTGACAGACTTACTTTGCTTTTACTTCAATTATTGTTAGTTTAATCATATATATAATCAATGTTAATTCAAAGTATAACTAAATAGTTTTATTTTGAACAAAGTAATGGTGAATTAAATAAATCAAAAAATTATAACTCCGCCCACCAATAAATTGCTAAAGAAATACTTTGATTACCAGTTTTATCTTCTTACCCTGATTGATACGGTTTTTTGCTGTCACGTATTTGTGACAGTCGGCGCGAAAGGGTTAATTAAAATATCTGCCTACACACATGGTTCTCGCGGGTGTTGAAAATTTTAAAAATCGGTAACGAAAATAAATTGTTGCCAATATTTTAATTTCTGTGCAACCACCACTAAAATTGCTTGAATGAAATTTCCTATTCTACCCCACTTTACAATATAGTGGTAAATTCAAGTAAGAAATATCTTCTAGCATCAACCTAAATTTACCACCACTACTAAAACTTTTCAAAAACCGGGGGAACCCTGTACAATTAATTAATTGTTTGTTGCAAAACTTAAGGTTACATTTGCATTCTAAGTTTACAACTGCATTGTATTGCTATCTAAAACAAATGCATGTTATGACTCCGCTTGAGACGGAATAAGAAAAGTGGGGGCACTTATAATTCACTCGAATAATTTTCTTAAAAATAATAACCTGGTTAGAAATATATTTTTAAATTGTATAAAAGAAAGAAACCGATTGCAGATTTGAAATCAGCAATCCGAAAATATCGAAGATCTATTTAAAAATCGCATATAACAGAAAACAAAAAAAAAATGCTCCCTGGTGATATTACTTGAATAAAATAAATAGAGGTATAACAAGAAGATGAAGAAAAATTTAAATATTTAGATCAACTTGCGGTAAACCGAACAAATATACATCTCACATTGATTTTCTCAAAATTCGTGATAGTAGGAAACCAAAAACCAGTAAATTCAATGAATTCGCCATGATTCTTATGTACCTAAACGAACTCATTAAAATTTGTATCCCAATTCATTTTTTATAAACTCCATTCAATCATTTTAATCTCTGCTGACAATGATTGAAATTGATTGACAATAATTGAAAACAAATAATTGTGTCCGTTATCAAAATAAGTTTAATACGAATTCAAAACACTGAAATACCGCACTACCACTACCATTGTTATTGTGATTCGTAGTGTAAATAAAAATAACATTTCACTCAAAACGTCAGTCAACTGCTATTATCAGCTTTCTATCAAATCGGTAGAAAATTCATATCAAATAACAATGCATTCACTTCACTTATCAAATGGAGCTTGAGCTAAAAATGGCTTTTGTCCCTTTCATCGTATCCGTAAGAGTCAGCAAGGTTGATAAATTACATAAAAAAAGATTAAAAAATTTCAAATGCAATAGAATATCGTTGTTTCTTCTGCTTAGTCTTTAAAGCTGAGTGTAATAACTTATGAATTCAATTTATAAATGTAAAGTCTTGATTACGTCATGTCACTAGAAGAGCAACATCACACAGACTACAGAAAGTCTCCACACGGTTTCTATAAGCAGTCGTCGCAGACTGTTTAAAAAGTCTACCAGTTTTGCGCATAAGAAGAATTTCTATGGATGATTAACCGTGTAAAGCTAAGCGCAGATGGCGCTGGAGGTCGAAATTCGCTGTAAGACTTCCGGGTTAATATAATACGACTGATTTTTAAGCCTAAACTTGAAAAAAATTGCGCCATCTAATTTTATAATGCTTGTAGTGTTTTCAATGAAACTCGTTTTTTCAATTTAACTTTCAACGAAGCAAACAACAGAAGATTCCGCAAGCTTGCTACTTATGGTGCTACCTAAAAAATAATAAACAGCGCCATTTTACACAAATATAGCCAATTTAGGGATAACGCTCAAACCATGGCAAACCTTACATATTATTTATGCTGTGATATTAATTTTCCTAAATTTGTTTTAGGCTCGCGGCTTGTTAGAATTGATGAATTACAGAAAAGTCTTATGAAAGGTAAAATTAATCGCAAATTTAAACACAAATCACAATAAAAAAACTTCCTGGAATATTAAGCCTGTTCACACATTTCCTCGTAAGCATAACATAAGCGGAGGGATACGCTGGAAGTTTTCTAAATTTCGTCCGGTTGTAAGAAAGCTTGTTATTGTTTGCATACAGTCAACTATCCATAATAATTATAACCAAATAAGTTTATCTTATTTTAATATTCATATATTTGACAAATTAATATATAGTGGTTAGCAAGGAAGTAAGACAAACTAATTATATTCATTAATAAAAGAAATTTTTAAATATATACAGGTATATAATGCAATTTTCTTGTCTTTACTGGATTTTCTATAAAATAGCAATTGTAAACTGGTTTTCTTGCTTAATGGTCTGATCAGGCTACCTTTAAGAAACCGTGTAGAGGCTTTCAGTTATAGGAAGCAATGTCTCAATACTGTATAGCATTATACATTGTATAAGTACGCATACGTAAACTTTAGTACAAATACGTACTCCTTAGCACGCATACGTACTCTTTAGTACGTATAAGGTCAGTGTTTGCGAGCCTATGAAAGTGACGGAACATTTTCTCCGTCTTCTTCAACCCCACTACAAACATGTTTTCTCTCATAGAAAATTGCCTCGTTAAAATTTAAAAAAAAAAAAAAAAAATTAAACTATAAACGTTAAAAAATTTTTACCTTAACACTTAAGTGAGGAATTTAATTTTGCAAACCACCCATAGGGAGCGGAATTAAAATCAGGCAATGACGTGCATACACGTTTAAACGCAGATCAAATGTTTTTACTGTAAATTTTAAAAAAAACTTACTTCCAAAAAAATTTTTACAGCTATAACATGTTATAGAACTATAGAACTTAACTGTTTTTCAAACCTAAGATAAATTAAATAGTTTGTATAAAAATAGTAAAGTCTTCTCTTAAACAGTTTTAAATAAAATGGTAAACAAAGGAGAAATGACTCCCCCCCCCCTTTTTTTTTTTAGTTTTTAGAACTAAAAATTTTTTAGGTAATTTTATATAGCTTTGAGAACTTTCGCTGCTTTCAATTATAAACAGCAAACTTATATATCATGATATAATTCTGCTCAATCATGTGATTCGAAAGGCTGATTACATTTCTAATACATTTGCGTAAAAATACGACACGAACAAACAAATATATTTGTAAGGGGTACTCTATTATGACCAGGTTCTTGATCACATGTAAGAAGTAAATGAAATTATTGAAAACTGATATCGATAACAGGATAATTATATTAAGATATAAAAAGTTACTTTTTATACATATACCTGTTTGTATCATCTTTAATCTTTGCCTATACGTGTCGTTTCTTCTTCAAAATCTGCTAAACAACAAATGATGTAATGATAAACAATACTGAAAAACACGACGAGCTTTACTATGTATCTTACACACGCAAAGCAAATGTTTTTACGATTATTTTGAGACAAATTTTAGTTTTACTACAACAATAACTTTGGCGTCCTATAAAAATGTATTTGGCTGAACGTAACTTTTTATAGGAGTTAAAATAAAATTTCAAAGGAGGATTAATTATTTTTGTATGTTGCGTTATTTTGTTGCAATGTTAGACATGATTGCACCAGATCAAATCAACGGCACGCAGCTTGAGGATAGCGGTACACTTATTGCCTTAAAAAACAGACAAAAGTAAGTGGCAACTATTAAAAAACGTACGTAATTCTTAGATAATTATTTAAACTATAAATTGAATTTCAAATTATAAAACTATATAAAAAGGTTTCTACGATTAAGTAAAACTGCTGAACATTTAATTTAAATGTAACTATAATTACAATTTCAGATAAACTACTAACTAAATGAGACTACGTGAGAAACTGCATAAGTATTCTTAATCTGTTTTGTTCTCACTGCTGAAGATATTTTTTTTATTTACTGCCAATTTATTTCCTGCTTAAATTTCGGAAAAAAAAAGGTTTTCTATTGATAAGGTATAAGGGTTGATAAAGTAAATTATTGATTAGGTATAAGGGTTGATCAAATAATGGAAACATATCTCTAATAACTCTATTTAAACCATTTTCCATTTAGCAACAAATGTTTTGAAAGATGGCAACATGTTTGATGATAACAATGATTGTAACAATGTTTTGATGATGGAAAGATGAACATGGCAAAACTGTTGCACCATTTGAAAATCATGTCATTTTTACCCATGCAAAGTTCGCATCGACCAAAATAAGCTTTCGAAATTAATATATTATATTTGGCTGTAATACCAATAGGATTGAAATCATTCAATAGGATTGCAATATTTATATAAATATGCTTTTTTATAGTGGTATTGGAAAAGGAAATTTGCTTTTAACACTAGGTTTACGGACGTTTCTTATATATCTATCTCTACGAACACGCGTCAATTTGACGCATGAACGAATACATATAACAGCACTTACAGAGATGCCAACTTGCTTCGGACAGCAAATATATATTTTAAAATGGTAGTTTATCAATTGTGATTCTTGGTTTAATAAATTCAATTTAGTAGATTTTTATCCACCACTATTTCTAAACAATTCGTAGGCTTATATTATTCACCACTAAATAATTGCAACATTTAATTAGTAGTTATCTACCGTTTTTTCTAATTACTTTGGGTGTCCGGAACAGTTGGCATTATATACTAAAAGAAATAAAAATAAAAAAAATACAGATTTATCAAATATTCTACTATTTTATTTTTCAATACTCGAATTAAGCAACTGAAACCTTCAAAATCTGACATCAATTGACATTCTGCGTTTGTTCTTTCTATTATTGCTTATCGGCAAAAGTTGTTTATCGCTTGTTTCATTTGATATAACGATATCGGATAACGAATCGAAGTATTGTCGGTACATTCTTATTTATTATTGATGTGATGTTTGCATGCTTACTCAAAATTTTGTCTAAATTACGATCGCCTCAAATTGACGCATATCCGTAGCATATCCAATATTTCAACGCTTTTGAAGAAAATAGACTTCAGTATACATTTACCTCGAACAATGGATAAAAGTTATTACAAGAGATAAAATAAAAATGCAAACGGGTTTTGAAATTTTCCTTATTAAATTCGAAATGCGTCAAAAGGACGCGTCCAGAAAAAACCCAGTGTTAACTTCCTACCCTTATTTTAAACAATAATTTAAATTTTGCATGGGTGAATCTTTTGCATCATTTCTAAACGCTTCAAGCATGTCCTTGCAAATTGTTCAAGTAGTTTTGCCATCAAAAATCTTCCAAAACATTTGTTGCTACATTTGTTGTCTGATCGGTTACATAGACAGGGTTTCCACAATCGCAAAGAAAAAAATTAGTGGTAGCTAAGGTTTATTAAGAATTTTAAGAAATGCTTAAATTTATCTTTAATTTGTAAATTACGAAACTATTTCCGCTTTATTATTTGCACCCATATATATATATATATATATATATATATATATATATATATATATATATATATATATATATATATATATATATATATATATATATATATATATATATATATATATATATATATAACGTCGTTGCCGAGTGGAAGGATTAAAACAGGTCATAAGTCGGGAAGGAGGGTACAAAATTTATTTATTAATTATTAGACAAGAGCAGTCATGAGAATGAGTAAAAGTGCACACGAAAAGTTGCGCTCCTTGGTTATATGTTAGGGAAAATCTTGCAAAGTAAAATCCGTAATATGTCTTAATTTAGGGACAGAGGGAACTCTTAGTAGTTGCTATTGGTTTATGAAATAGATCGAACGTTTCCCACACAAGAGCAAAGGGAAAAATGTCCTGCTCTTAATTAAATGCATACTTGAGCCAAAAATAGATTTAAGAACAGGATGTGGCTTTTAAAAGTGTGAGAAAGTATTTCGTTTAGAATAATTAATTAGTAATAAAGTAGGAGTTGTTTTATAGCAAAGAAACTAACATAAAAAGATTAATAAAAGCTTTTTATGTTACATCCCCCCTCGCCGAAAAATTTTGACTAATATCTAAAAATTTTTAAAATTATCCCTTTGCAAAACTTTCCTTATGATGACACAATTAAAAAATTTAATACTAATATTTGTAATATCAACAAGATATAAAGTAACATGAATTATAATGAAAAAAAAACACATTTGCACACTATGTAAAAAAAATTTTCATGCAGTGTTAGAGGAAGAAAAAAAATTTGAAGTAGCGCTACTATCGAAATGACGTGTTAGATTTCCATTTTCAAAAATTCTTTGTGATTAAGTTTTTTCAGTCCTTCTTTATAATCACAGTAAATAAAGTTATTCCTCATACTAACACAATTAAAATAAACTTTTCACTTAAGACAAGAAAATCTATAAAAATTTCTTAAAAGATGTAAATATTCATATTCAATAACAAGAAAGATACAAAAATATGAAAATGCAAGTGATATGAGATATAAAAATACAAATTGACACTTTTTATCAAAAAAAATTTTCAATATAAAATGTTAAAAAATTTTTGACACAATGGTCTTTAATCTGAAGTTTAAGACTTCAGTAGTTTTATTTCAATGAGATAATAAAAAGTTTGACACTTGGTCTTTAATCTGAAGTTTAAGACTTCAGTGTTATTAGGGGAAATTGTTTTGTTGGATTAGGGGCTGTATTCCCCAAAAGGAGGAAAACAGTCCCTATTCTCAACAATAATATGCTGGAAGATCCAAGATTCAACAAGATGCATAAGTATTTATTTTTTTGGTTTTCACCACATACAAAAACTACAATCTTCCCATATCTTACTAGATTTGGGTAAACGTTGAACTTTAAGAAAAAAATTTGAAAGGTCGGATCTTCCAGAAAAAAAAAGGGGTCCACATGTTCCATTGAACTATGTGTATTATTGTCATATTTGGTATTTAATTTTATTTTCATGAAACAAAACAAAATTGACACTGGTAAATTTGATGGTTATTTTACCCTTTGAGGTTCAACTTTTATTGTCTCTATATACTATTTATTTTTAGCAAAAATATCTGAGAAATTTCTTAAAATTTCTGAAGCTGGAAATTTTTTTCATTATCTTGAATTTGCATAATTCCGTCAACATGATTTTGACAATGCGGCCCCACATTATCACAATCAGTCTCAAGAACACTTGAAAATTCAAGATTTTTTCAGTTTTGCTATTTAAATCTTTATTTTCAGTCTATCTTTTGTTTTATTTTTCTTTAAACTCACTTTGTTAACATTTTTCTTTTTACTATTCTTTTTTTTATGCCCACATTTTTATTTTCTTCCTTTCTTTTTGTTTTTCTTAGATTTGAATTATTTTTTTTTCTTTTCTATCTGCTTTCTTCTTTGGTTTTTTTTATTTATTGCAAACATTACAAATTTGATTATTTTAATTGTGCTTCTACCAAAGGGAAGATTTTGCAAATGGATAATTTTTAAAATTTTTGGATTGTAACTAAACATTTTTGGCGAGGGGGGATGTAACATAAAAAGCTTCAATTAATCTTTTTACGTTAGTTTCTTTGCTATAAAACAACTTAAAATTAAACAACTTACAACTAAACAACTTAAAATTAAACAACTTAAAATTAAATAAAACAACTTTGCAAGAAACTTAATTATTCTAAACGAAATACTTTCTCACACTTTTAAAAGCCACATCCTGTTCTTAAATCTATTTTTGGCTCAAGTATGCATTTAATTAAGAGCAGGACATTTTTCCCTTTGCTCTTGTGTGGGAAACGTTCGATCTATTTCATAAACCAATAGCAACTACTAAGAGTTCCCTCTGTCCCTAAATTAAGACATATTACGGATTTTACTTTGCAAGATTTTCCCTAACATATAACCAAGGAGAGCAACTTTTCGTGTGCACTTTTACTCATTCTCATGACTGCTCTTGTCTAATAATTAATAAATAAATTTTGTACCCTCCTTCCCGACCTATGACCTGTTATAATCCTTCCACTCGGCAACGACGTTATATATATATATACATATATAAGTTCATAACGAAGAACAAAACAAAGAAAAATAAAAGACATATGAAAAAGGGGGGAAATAATAAGTAAAAAATAACAAACAACAGTTTATTAAAAATAATAATAAAAAAAAAATTAAAAAAATTTAAAAAAAAAAAATCATGAAATGTTAATTAAAAAACCAGAAAAAAAAAGGATATAATCTTTTCTTCAGCCCACACGATTATATCCGCAAAACAGAGTGCTTTCTGATATTGTATCAATAAAGCCAAAGCTAAATAAATTAATACAATAGTGTGAGGAGCACTCAAATTTTTTTTAAAAAATAACAACAAATGAAATAGATCACAAAAAGTACAAATAAGTAAAAATAACATGTAAAAACAGATAATAAAATAAAATAAAAAGAAAAAACATTAAAAAGGGGAGACTATAAAGCGAGCAGCAAAATCAGTTCAACTTACATGGACGGATATTTTTCAAGAAAGATTTAAAAATGTTTTCGCAGAAAGATTGCCAGATTACAAAATATGAAAACAAAAGATGAAAACAAAAGCGCAAATTGAGTGTAACAAGAGGGTTTTAAAGTGTTGTTCTTACTGCACTGTTGAAGTGATTTGTTATTCTGAGTTTTGATTTCTTAGTTACCAAGGATGGGCCCGAAATGGATGTGCGCAAGGTAATATTATACTGGATAATTTTAAAAATTGATCATAAATAGTTTTAGAAGATAGATGTTTATTTAAGAAAAAGTATAAAATAGAAAAGAGAAACATAAATTGCCTGTTTTGCAGATAATTTTAGCCGCGGATTTGCACGATATGGATTAGTACATAGAAAAATTATTTAAATTATCAAAGAAAAAACCTAAGTAGATAATTTTAGCCACATATATATATATATATATATATATATATATATATATATATATATATATATATATATATATATATATATATATATATATATATCCCGCTTCCTACGTCATTTTCTGCTGGTCCGTGAAAAATGCCTATGCCGATAATGTAAAATTGTCCCGGATTTCACGCTACTCTTTTTAAAAAATCCAGCTTCATACGTTTTTCTAACATATCGAAATCCATTTTTCGTAACATAACTTGCACAAACTTTTAATTTCAGATCAGAATAAATTTCAGATTAAAATTGAACACTCTTAAAAAGAAAATATTTCAACCATGACAACATTGTTGGAAAAAAAACATTTCAACAATGATGGTAACAACTTAGTTACAAAATTATAAACTGTTAAAAAACAAAATAAAGTAAATGTGATAAAAATGGAACATTATACTAAATGGAAATTATTTCAACAATGATAAACATTCGATGATTCAACAATGACAACGTTGCTGAAAAGAAAATCTTTCAACAATGCTAACAGCTTACTTACAAAATTACATGCTGTTAAATTGCAAAATAAAACGAATGAAATAAAAATTTAGCGCTGTTATAGAAAGAAAATATTTCAATAATGATTCACATCCTGAATTATTTTGTTTTTGTTTACACAAATGTCTCATCTTTAATAAAAAAAAAATACCACTGCAGATAACAGAAAGCATCAATGCAAAGGTAGGTGCAAATGTCTTCTTTCCTAGAAAACACTTATCTTTAAACTCATAACTCCGCTATCTGATACTATTTTATGTCTCATAATGAGACATAAAATAGTCTCTCTCTCATGGAAAATACGAATTTGAAAACACAAATCGAGAATATTTTTGAAAATTTATATATATATATATACACACCTATGAAGCCATTACATTATGACCACCCTCCATCTATAAAAATGGGCTCGCCCAGGTTTTCATGGTTCCTCGCCCAGGAACAAAGTTTTCATGGGGCACATTAGGACCCATAATCCTCATAGAACAATCCCTGACGTCTGTAAGCTACTTGAACATAGTTGCAGAGCAGGTTCACCCATTCATGGCAACAGTTTTTCCTGCGGGGGATGGTGTTTACCAACAGGATAATACACCATGTCATAAGGGTCGAATCGTCGAGGAACATTCCAGTGACTTTCAAGTCATGTCTTGGCCCCCAAATTCACCTGTTACCTTACTCCAATAGAACATTTGCGGTCCTACTTGGAAAACCAAATTCGTGCTGCCACGCTACTCCCTCGCAATGTGAGGGAATTGCAGGACCAGTTGGTGAGCACTTGATACCAGTTACCTATGACTACCTATCAGCACCTTGTGGAATCAATGACTCGGCGGATGCTAGCAGTTTTGAGGGCTAAAGGTGGTCCTACATGTTATTAGCAGGGTGGTCATAATGTAATGGCTCTTCGGTGTATATAACCTTACACGGTATAGAGAACATTTCGTTTAAAAATGTCAATGTTCGAACATTGTTTAATTGTTTTATTAAATTAACCAAATGCATAGTAACAAATACGGAAACTTTAGCTTTATATTTAAAATGGTAGTAAAAGAACAGTTTAAATAGTTAAATTACTAAAAGAAGCTAAAAGCTTACCCATTTCAATCCAACAATCCTATAAACGTGGAAAGCAATTTTAAATCAAATTTACAAAACGAACAATCATATATTATAACATAAACTTAACTGCCACAAAAAGAAATTTTACCAAAAAGCATAGAAAGTTGCCAATCCTACTTTTGATAATTAATTAAAAAGGTGAAAATGAAACTAAAACCTCATCTTTGTGAAACTCAATTTAATAATTTATTAATTTAAAATTATTTGTTCTTTAATCTTCTTAAATTTATATATAACTATAAGATAAGTTAGGCTGGCGGTTTTCAGTTTATATTTGCCTAAAAAGTGACTTATAAACAAACTTTTAAGTTTCAATGTTTAGTAACCATTATAATTTTGAGTTTGACTAGCAATGTGATAACAGAAACGATTATGAAATAATATTTCTTTCAAGAAGTTCGACAAGTTAACTAAACTATTGCAGACTGTTTCTTCCAAAAATGCAACATTTAGTAGACGAATTTAAATTGATTATGCTTGGGCTAATTTAAACTTGGAGAAATTTTATAGTTTCTTGTATTGGCTACAACACAGAATTATAAAATATCGCAATCACCTGATTTTAGATCAAAATCGTGAAATATACATCATTAAAACATTGCATGTGAGTGAGTAGGCAACTTTTAGAATAATATTTAACATAATAAAAACCATAATTTGGCTTTTATCGATAAAAATTTGAAGAAGGATTAAGCAAAATTTTATCTTATCTAGTGCAAAGTTGTTCCATAGCACCAACTTCATTTTAATTTTTTCCGGTGTTTTATCATAGTCCTTCCTTCTCTTATTTAATAAAACTGGGCACCTGGGCCGCGTAGCGCCCCTTTGTTTTATTGTAGTACTGAATATACCGTGTTATTGTAGCACTTGAATTATTTATAATATCGGTAATAACGAATGTGTTACTCCTTTCAAAACAAATGGGAAAATGAAATAACTTTTAATTGAATTAATTTTGAGGAAGTTAACAATCTATAGGATTGCAATATTTCTATCAGAATGTTTTTTCCTCACTATTGTGTTATTGAAATAAGAAATCAAATTTTAACTTCCTTTCTACGAATTTTGCATGGATAAAATTCATTTAATTTCTAATACCTTCAAACTGTGCCAACTGTTTTGCCATGTAAAATCTTCCAAACTCTGAAAAGAAAGATAGTTTACACAGAATTAAGCGTTTCCATATTTTTGTTTAATCCCTGTAGGTGCCGTTTCTTACATTTAATTCCTTTTTAGTTAAAATTCTTTGCCAAGGTATTGATATAACAATTTATTTTAAAATTATAAACAAGACTTGTTTTAATTACGCTAACACTTTTTATGTGTAGTAGTGTTTATAATATTATAAATCATAAAAAAATAAAATAATAATAATTTACGTGTTTTGTTACCAATATAAAAAACAAAACCTCTCGTTAAGATGTTCGAATAAACTACTTTTTCCTGGAAATCAGAATTTTTTTTTCCTTTCGAAATGCTCGTGAATATAACCTATACCTCTATAAAGTCGCTATCTGAGTACGCAGCCCATTGAAGGCTTTAACTCATTCATTACGTATTTTTTCATTAAATTCTAACGTCATTCTAGCTAGATCATGTAATTTGGCAAGGTACCTACCCGCGCAAGCGGGCTCTAGACCTCTGATCTGTGATATGCCCTAGGGCGACTGAGACTAATGACATTGGAAGTAATGAGGACGGGAAATTTGGAGGAGTACGAGGCAGTAACGGCTCGAGATATCTGCTTATGCAGTTCAAATCATGATAACGTCATTCGATAATTTTAATAAATGCTATCAAAACTAAATTTTATATTAAAAAGTGGTAGTAACAATAATTTAATATTTTTAATTACTATTTCAAGAAATATGCAATGTCGCTACTTAACTCTTTCCGGTTCAGTGTAACCCAGTCCGGCAGCACTAATTCAGCAAATGTTACAAGCTACTAGGAATGTAAAACTCATTGCTTTTAAATGTTTAGCAACCACTAGTTAAGGTATGTCGCTTCACTTCGAATGTACTGTATAAGATCTCTCTAGCTTATTTCTTTCCTAACTGAAATTTACAATCGAAACTTGCTGTTATGTAAAGGGTTAAAGAACACAGTTTCGCTGAGCTGATTAAAAAAAATTGCAGAATCGATATTAAGCTGGGTCTGTAAGCTAGAATCAGTATATAATAAGTTACGAAACGCTCATTTTTAAATATTATGACAATTTAAATGGGAAAACTCTGCCAAAAAATTTCCATTTTTATACACTGCTTCCCTGGACGTCCAATGGTCAGCCAAAATTGTCATAGCAGCAATTTTGCCAAACCTGCCAACTTTTAATCCTTTCAAGGACGATTTTCCCGAGGGGTAGCTAAACGAAATTTAAATTACAATTTCAGTCAGAAACATTCTGTGTATTTTGAGCAAATTTGTGCAGTGTTTAAAAAATATTACAGATTAATATATATGCTTAATTTTTTTAATAATAGTGGTGGATTAAAAATATTATAAATTAAGTTTATAAATGCAAGGGACATATAGAAAGCATACATTTTACCACCATTATAAATATAGAAATAAAATTTTACGCCAAATGCGTAAAAGCTGGCAGGTATGCAATTAACTTATTATCAAAACAGGGGAAATTTACCTGTATCTAGAGATGTCAACTGCTCCGGATTCTACACAGCATTCTAAAAAACGCAAGAGAGCTGTTAACTGTTGCAGAGTTTTGGTTGATTTTGCTAACTCTTTAAAAGACGGGGCACGAAATAACTGTAAAAACCAATAAAAGTTCGATTAGCTACATAAAACATTCCATTTTGTTCAATAACAGGCATTGAACAGCCGACCCATTTTTAGGTTTATGACTATCAATGTTCCGTTAGGTTTATGACTATCAACTCCGTAACCTTGTAATTTTGCTGCAACCAAACCTATTAGATATTGAAACTCCAGAATCAAGAATCGGGACAAACTAGCCATCGAGGAGGACTTCTTGATGGAATTAACCCACGTTAAGGTTACATATGCAAGGAAAACCTACCACGTTACCGCTAGAAAATATTCATCGTTGGCAGCTCTGTGCATCAGCAACCACTTGAATGCTATACATTTTCACCCCATCCATAGCATAACTCTTTATATGTGTTCGAGTTATAGAATTATTGTGATCAGAAAGGTTTCATATTAACTTTTCAAAAACATGAAATACATTTTCGTTCGTTCGTTTGTTGTAGTAGAACTGGGCATCTGAGGCCCAAACGGCCCTTATCCCATTCATCATGAACTATCCCAAAGGGACATACATAGGAAAGTTTAGAAATACATTTTAGGATCAAAAATTACGTACCTTTATAATAATTTTGAGGAACCACTGGTAGACCTGCTTCCCCTCATAAAAAGTTTAACGATAAAAATAATCATTTTATTTTCCTTAAAATCAAACGGTAATCATATGCTGATTTGGAAGGCCATTTTACATTAAAATCAAAAAGTTTTAATTTTTTTTTCCCTGCTCAGTTTTTCTTTTTTCTTTTTTTCTTCTTCTTCTTTTTTTTTTTTTTTTTTTTTTTTTTTTTTTGCAATGGCAGTTGGTTAAGATGCTAGATTTCGTCCATTGTTATGCACTGTTTATTGTCATTTAATCTATTGTCATTTGAACTATACTTAGATAATTAAAACTTAAAGTCTTGTATTTATTTTTCTAGGGATCAATTTGTAAGATTAGAATGGGATGTTGGTCGAAAAAATGTCAGGTAAGAAATGTTTGTCTGATCAGAATGAATAATGAACATTTTTTGCGTAAAAATTAATGAATAAAAAAATGCTAAGTAGGGTCCTATTTTGTTTGATTTGTATTAAAAAAATGAAGTACAATTTTCATGGGAATTTTCAAAACTAAGCAGTTGTTAGAAAACAAGAAAAATGGGATAATAACGGCTGTGTAGTAATCATAACACACTTGCCGATAAAACTGAACCTTATATTTACTTTATTACACCTACTTTTCTCATAATCATTTTATTGTTAAATATATTTTTCTTGATATCTGATTGTTTGATTTAACCAAGCAACAGGACAGATTGGTGTTTTACGATCTTCCCCTACATTTCATAACATTTCTATTTGTGCACAAATTAATTATCTAGTTATACTCCATCTTTCCATGATCATGTATGTCATACTTTTAATTATTCTTATATTTTTATATCAAAAACAGTAGAAAGTAACTCAAATCAAGTAATATTTTTTTCTTATTTTGTATGTATATGACTTTTTAATTGTTTCAGTTATTGTACATTGCTTTTTCTTTTCTATTGACTACCTCATTGAGGAGCTTAATAGATAAGACCAGCAAGTAATATTTTTAGAGGTACATAGATATGGAAATAGCCGCTCGATACTCGCCACATGACGGGTCAAAAAAAAAGTGAATAACTATACTAAGTGAATAATAATAAAAGTGAAAACTGAATAAGCAACCGGTCACTTTTTCTTAGTTTTTTTTCACGATTGCTTAATGATAAAATGACATCAATGCAGGAAGACTCTGGAAAACAAAATTGTCATTAAAATGTCTCCATTCACAATTTTGATCCTTTAGAATTCATCAACTTGTGGCGGAAAGATTCATGTAGAAGTAGAGTTCTTTAACTATCAAATATTTCTAAGTTGTTATGCATACATTAAATGTATTTTGAAACAACGCTCTTTAACCCTTTTGAAGGCTGTGGTAAGTATACTTACCACCACGTTTTACCACTTTTAATTTAGGTTTTCATTTTTCAATAACTTCAGCTCTCTTGAAGTGAGTTTGAATAAAATTGGTAGCCATTTGTCACTTTTAAAAAACGTATAAAAGTTATAAAATACATAATTCCTTTTGAAGTTTGTAGCATTTACGGAATTTATTTTATAAATAAAGAGAAATAAAAGTCAGTATGTTCCTAATAGGTCATGTTAAATATATTTACCACCAAAAAAATGGCATTTTTATAAACTAAATGAGTTTTTTTTTTATATCAATTACTGTTCTTAAAACAATTTCAATTCCAAAAATACTTTAATTTACCTTTACTAGAAATAAAGGGCCCATCAAAGGGTTAACATGTTGGGCGCCACGCTAATTTTATATGACTTGCCCTTCTGGCCTCGGTAAACAACTACAAAAAAAATTTGCAAATATTAGACGGATTTCGCTATTTTTTTTAATGCTTTATCATGACATATCTGACAAAAATGGTGAATTATATAAGCCTACGAATTCTTTAAAAATAGTGGTGGATAAAAATCTACTAAATTGAATTTATTTAACCAAGAATCACAAGAATTAAGTACATTTTGAATACATTTTCTGCAATTCCATAAAAGAGTGTAAATTTTATAGTTCTATATCACGTTATACGCTGTCAGTCAGCTGTTTTTCGCGGCCTATGTGAAAGGTCAGTGTCAGCAAGCGGTGGAAGACGCAGCCTAAATGTAATTTCAAAGTCAGACGCCGGTAGTTAAGGCGACCTAAACGTAATTTCAATGTCAGCCACCGGTGGTTGACGAGGACTAAATGTAATTTCAGTGTCAGCCACCGATGGCTGACTCGGCGCTAACGTGTTAAAGCATCACCTCCTACATCAAGAAGCCTCCACACGGTCTTTTATAAGTAGTCCGCGCAGACTGCTTAAAAAGTGAACCAGTTGTGCGCATAAACCTAAAACCTTTTAAAAAAGTAATTGAGAGAAATTCATCATATATATTTGAGAATTGAATCTGTAGTGGTTGACAAGTGAATAAGGCAAACCAATAATATTCATAAATAAAACAAATTTTTAGTCATATATGTGCTACCACTTTCTTATTTTAACTAGATTTTGTTTAAAGTGACTCGTTCGGAAAGAGGATATCCTTCATAGTGGTCTGATCGGACTACCTATAAAAAACCGCATGGAGGCATTGGTTAAAGTCGGTTACTTATAGAATGTTTCATTAAATTACGTCATATATTTATATTATTTTTTATTTAACTTTTATAGCCATACATTATTTCTAGTATTCTTTTTTTTAAAAATAAGTTTTAATCCATGCAAAATAAGAAGTTTGCAAACACTGGCTCTTAAATGAAAAGGAACAATCGATATTGGTCACCGACACATAAAGTTTGAGGAAAGTTTTAAGAGTCTACCGACCACTGGTTGCTAATCGAAAATTTAAACTCTTAGAGATATTTATGAATAAGGAAAAATAAAATAAAGTGATAGCATCAGTATGGGTACATCTTACGTTGCAGAATTGTTTTTGCTTTCACTTTAATATTTACATTAGTGTTTAGTATGTTCACATGATTTTTATTTCAAATTAGGTAGTATTAAATGAAACAAGGCAAAGAATTGTTAACCTCTACGCACTAAAATATCTATGATAAAATAGTTTGGACACATCTTTTATTCTTCTAACCTTGATTATAGCCACTCTGAAAATGTCACTTACCTGGTTCATCCACTAAACTCTTCAGTTATAACTAAAATTAATATTTTATATTGAAAAGCAGCATTTAAAAATGGGTCTTAAGTTTAGAATTCGTTATTACATAATTGATAAAAAATTGAACTTACATAATTTCATTACTAAAAATATAACACATTTTAAACTAGTATAATTAGAGGGATGCCACAGGTGACTAAAAATCTAAAATGTGGTAGAAATTCAATTCACTTTTTTTAATATATTATTAATTACTCAATTTTAACTACCACTATAAATAATGTTTTAAATTATTCATATTTAAAATAAATTTTTTAAGTATGTAAAGGTATAAAAACGCATGTTAAATTCAATTAATATTAGCTAATATTTTGAATTTTGTTAGCACTTTTCTCTTACCTGCGGCACGTGGTATAAGCCAGTAATATATAATAAAAAAATAAGCGTAGATGAATAACTATAGATGGAATATGTTTGAATCACTAAATTGAAGAAAAGAAATCTAAAATGTATATTACATTTTTGCATCAAATTCAGCTTAAAACAACTATCTATTTTAAAGCCAATTATTAACTCAACTTGTTGCCTTTATGCTGTATTTTGTTCATTTAATACTAAAAATTACATTTTATCATAAAATTCAACTCAGAAAGGTTTAAACAGGCTATCACAAATCTAATTCATGATATTAAAAAAAGTTCACACCTAAGAGTTAAAAGTTATATTAAAATTCATGTCACGTATCGTTTAAGTTACAATGGGCATTTCGGGAACTATCCCTTCAAATTCAGAATAAACTATTTCCTATTATCATTTCCATCGTATTATGAAATTTTTTAACGCTGTCTACATGAAAATCTTCAATTTTAATTTTACTTGCAGGAAGAGCCTGACCATCAAAGCAAAGTTTATTTTTGGCTCCGTCGTCTTTGTTTTTATACTAGGCCTAGCACTCATGATAGCTTACTTTGTCATATCTACAAAAAAAGATAAATGGTTGCCAGAATATGAATCCAATTCCAAATTAGGAAAATATGAGTATGCAGCAGTTTCAACAGATGCTGCACCTTGTGCTGTAATTGGAAAGTAAGAAATTTATCTTTTCATTTTATATTGCTGTTGTTGTTGTCTTGTCTACCCATACAGTGTTAGTGCAAAGATTAGAATCCTCCGAAAGTCTTGATAACAAGATTTGCAAGTTCTGGAGCCCGATGGCCATGGAGAATGTTGGGGGGGGGTGCTCCAAGTTGAAAGAGGGAGCCGATAATGGCCTGGCAGTCAAAAACATGGTCTGGAGTTAGTTGCAAATGAGGACAGTACTTGCAGATGGGATAGGATTTTAAATTGGTGCGTGAGATCTTCATGCCTTTGAAATGTCTAGTACGTATGAAATGTAAGTAGAAATGTCTAGTCTATTGTAGAGGAAAGGTTTCTTGGGCAGTTTAGATCGGGGATTGTTGCCTTGCTAAAAGCTGGTTGTATATCCTTCGCCTGGCGACAGAATTCGCATCAGCACAGGTGACAGCTCGAGGTTGATCTTCGTCGCGTGCTTCCTTTCATTTTATATTATGTAAGTTATATAATTATTATAATGTAAACTAGGAGCAAGTCTTCAAGATAAGTATGAACCGTTGTGAATAAGGAGATAGAGCATTCGCCTCCCAATAAGGTGAACCGGGTTCGATTGTGCGATTTTTTAAGTTCGATTGTGCGAAAGTTTTAATAAATTGGTAACGAATTAAATATTAAAACTTTTAGAATAAGGATAATTACGCTAACTCTTTAATAGCGTAACAACGAGTTACACTTTTTATGATGCTTCGAATTTTTGATGTGTTGCATACCTGCCAACTTTTACGCATTTGGCGTAAAATTTTATTTGTATACTTAAAGTGGTTGTAAATATATACTCTATTTTCATTTATGAACTTTATTTTTAAATGATTTTGATCACCACTATTCTTAAAAAAATTAAGCATATATATTAATATGCGTTGATATCATGATTGTCAGATCATGTTTCTTCAAATACAACGTATTTTTCTGCTAACAATCGAAATTTTAATTCCATGTTACTACCACTGGGAAAAATCATAATAGAAGGGATTAAAAGTTGGCAGGTATGGTGTTGTGACAGAGAACTTGCTTAAAATGAAAAATAATAAACTAAAAATAACTTAAATTTTGTTACCACTAGAAAATTTTTACGAAGTGGAGCAAGTTAGCATCTCTCCATTCATTTAGTACTAGTTCACAGCTGGTAGTTATGGGATGCTTGTCCGATATATATCAGTCGGAAGAGGATCCGGAAATGCTCAATGTCACAGTAAAATTATTCTACAGGTATGATTTCTTTCTTAGTGAATTGATAAAGTTATATTTGATCTACAACAACGATTGTTGTGTCCAGATATTGCAGTGACAAAGTTTTGTGCCACAAAATGTGATGCCTATTTGAAAACAGACTTATTTGTTTACTACCGCCTTCGGGGCGTATCACGCTAACTTCTACAATTTGCGTTTACGATTTGGATTGCAAATTTCAGTTTCAATAGTGCTTACGTCAACAATTATAGTGGGCGTCTCACGAAAACTTGAAATAAATTAATAGTGTGATTTATGACTACAAAAGCTGATTATTTGTGATTTTTTGCAAACATTTGTGCATTCTGAAACTTTTATTTATCCTGGTCACGGCACCAAATACAGCTTCATAGTGCGAGTTGCACTAAGACAATTTTGTTTTCTTGTCAGCATAAAGTGTATGCTGAACCACAATTTTATTTACAGGTTATAATTTTCGAGCAGCGGTAGCTGCATTTATTCCAAGTAAGTGCAGATAAATTTATTTTATAAACTTTATAATAATTTCTGTGCTTACAATAACACTATAATGTCTAATACAATTCAAATCAGTGAAAGTGCTGTTCCCAGCTGGGTAATGGACACTATGGATGTACTAAAGCAACAACTTCAACAACAAACCGAACTCAACAAAACTCTATCTCAACAATTAAATGACATAAAAACAATTTTTGAAACTAAGATGACCACACTGCAAGAAAGTATGGATAAGATCCAAGCTGAAAATGATGAATTAAAAAAAGAAAATAGACATCTACAAAAAATCAACAAACTGAATGCAGATTCAGAAATAATAATCCCAAGCAATCCCACGATATCCATAGCCACTCCAGTAAAGAAAAACAAAAATCGAAGGAAATCATCAACAAAAGCCAATACGAATAACAACCAACAACAAACAATCAGTGACGAAGGAAAACAACAAGCAGTTACAAATAGAACCAGATCATCCAGTTCGGAGGAAGATGAACCCACCAACAAAAAATTTCCCAATGCAAAAAATTTTATTCCAATTCAAAAACAACAAACCAACACCACAGCAGCTCAAGATGGAGCCACCATACGGCAGACATCAATAGCGACCACCTCTAAGGAATGCCAGCATGGGGAACCGCCCGCTACATCCGAACCTAGGAGAAATCAACTGAACCAGCCTAATGACGTCATTGAAGAAGCAATGGAAGAAACAACAGATTTTCAATACCAGAGAGCAAGCAAACCCAGGATTCCACTGATAATAATAAAAGATAACAGCGTACAATGGCTAAACCTAAAGAAGAAGCTTCAAGACCAGCAAATAACCAGTTTTGAAGGTAAACACACAGGAGAATACTTAAAATTACATTTTTTCGAAATTGATATGAGACGTCGTGCCATAGATATACTAGATGACTTACAGATAAAATACCATACTTTCCAATTAAATGAAGAAAAGCCAATCAGAGTTGTCATTAAAAGTATTCCGGTAGAAATTACAGAAGAACAAGTGAAACAAAACCTCATATTATATGGATTCACTCCGAAAAAAGTTACGCAGATGACAAAGTTTACTGAGCAAAGCAGGACAAAATTACCTCTACATATTATCACATTAGACAAAACGGAACAAAATAAAGATATCTTCTACCTAACCCGATTCATGGATCTTGCTGTCTCAGTAACGAGTTACAAAGGGCGCCGAGGACTCACACAGTGTCATAGATGTCAACAATATAACCACGTCCAGGCCAGCTGCAGACATACACCTAAATGTTTGAAGTGCGGTCAGGAGCACCTAACTCATCTCTGTCAGAAAACCAAAGATACTCCAGCTACATGTGCCAACTGTGGTGGACCACATCCGGCCAACTACAAACAGTGCCCAAAATATCCGACTCTCAAGATCAACAGCTTCAACAATCAAAACAACAGAATTACTCCTGGCAGCACCAACAGCTATGCAAAAATCGTAAAATCAGCATATCAACCAAATACCAGCAATAATCTACAAACAGACACAACCATCATCAAGGAAGCAAAATCACTACTATCAGAGCTCAAGCTCTTTGTGAACTTTTTACAAAGCAACGAAAGCTTTAACATGTTCAAGAAAATCCAAAAAGCAGTTTACTCAGAAGAACAAGAAGCAATAGATTCAGAATACTAAGATCAACACTGAAACCAACCATCAATATTTATTTTTGGAACGCTAATGGTATAATCGAAAAACAGCATGAACTAAAAAACTTTATAATAGAACACAATCCTGATATATTCATAGTAACAGAAACTCATCTAAATGCAACCCAAAATCTTAAAATAGCCAACTATACAATCTACAGATGTGATAGAAGGTACAGAGGGGCTTAGCACTTCTAGCAAAAACCAACTTATTAACAACAGAATATAACTCAAAAGATGATAATGGATATGAGCAAATTTCTATTTTATTAAGCTACAGAAACAAGAATATCAAAATCACAGGAATTTATAATTCTCCAAAAAATAAATTATCAGATAATGGTATGAACCTCCTATTTCCAGCCACCCTAGATACAATAGTTGCAGGTGACTTTAATTCCAAACATCCAATATGGGGCTGCAACAACTTCAATCACAGTGGTTCAAAATTGAAAGATCTTATTAGCAAATATCAATTAACAGTAGTAGCACCAACAACTCCAACTTACATTCCAAATCGGATTAACCATAGTCCGGACATACTAGACTTCGCAATAACAAACATGCATGTTCCTATGCTCGCCTGCGCTCATAACCATTTGTCATCAGATCATCTGCCAGTTCAACTGCTCGTTGGGGAAACCATAGAACAATCTGAGAAACCAAATTATAAAACTGACTGGAACCATTTTCAAAATACTCTTACAATCAATGGAACTGCAATAGAAAACTATATACAGCAAATCCAGAATGAAATAACAGATGCTTTTAAAAACGCTTCCACAGAAACCAAGTATATTACCCATCATTACAGATTACCACCTGAAATAAAGAATATAATAAGATTAAGGAACTCGCACAGGAAATGGTACCAAAGAACTTACGACCCAGCACACCTGGACGCAATAAAACAACTCAATAACCAGATTAAAAACACAGTAAAAAATATAAAAAACAACTGTGGCAGGCAAAAATCGCCTCCCTCTGCACTACCAACAACTCTATATGGAAAATGGCCAAGAAACTGAAAACAACTCCTCAAATAGACAGACCAATAAATGGGCCACCAGGCTCAGCTTACACAATATCAGAAAAAATCGAAATATTCGCAGATTCACTTCAAAATCAATTTTCACCAAATATCAACTCTGACCAAAATAATCACAATATCATCACAGAAGAAGTTAATAATTTTCAAACTGAACACCTCATCCTAGAAACAATAAATTCCACCAATAATCAAGAAGTTAGCTGCATCATACA
Organism: Parasteatoda tepidariorum; assembly: GCF_982258835.1. Taxonomy (NCBI): domain Eukaryota; kingdom Metazoa; phylum Arthropoda; class Arachnida; order Araneae; family Theridiidae; genus Parasteatoda; species Parasteatoda tepidariorum. The sequence goes on from NC_141759.1 coordinate 57,960,674, forward strand.
AAAACTGAAAAACAATAAAGCTCCAGGTGAGGACGGGATAAAGAATAAGATGATAAAACTATTACCAAACAACTACATCTGCAAAATCACGCATATTTTTAATGTCTGCCTTGCTCATAATTACTACCCACAAATCTGGAAAAACGCATCAGTCATTCTATTTCTCAAGAAAAATAAGAACCCAAGCTGCCCTGAGAGTTATCGCCCAATCAGTCTACTTAACATACTTGGAAAAATATACGAAAAAATCATCTACAATAGAATAAAACCACTTCTTACAGCCCTTCCCGACGAACAGTATGGATTCCGACAAAAACTAGATACCACCAAACAGCTACTCCGAATAATAGACTATACTGGTAGAGCAATCATAAATAAAGAAACAATAGCCTTCCTGATGATCGACATATCCAAAGCATTTGATAAAGTATGGCACACTGGTACAATATATAAACTCATACAGCTGAATTTTCCACCCGACATAATCAAACTCCTATCCTGCTATCTTTCTAATAGAACATTTCAAATCACCATCAAAAACAAAAAATCCACAAAGAGAAACATCACAGCCGGAGTACCACAGGGCAGCATTCTGGGACCGATATTATACACTTATGATTTTCCTATAAACAAAGCCGATTATAACAGCATAACAGCCTATTACACAGATGATACCGGTATTATATTAAATCCAGAAACCCAAATCATGCTCTTCAAAAACTACAAGACCATATAGACGAAATAGAAGACTGGTGCTTAAAATGGAAAACTGCAGTAAATGCTGGAAAATCACAAATATTAATTATACAAAAAAGAAGAATTAAAATACTTCCACAACTTCAACCAAAAATGTTCAACATACCAATACCAATAGTTAAAAAAGCAAATTATCTTGGCCTTATAATCAATAGCAAACTCACCTGGAATGATCACATCAAAAGCACAATAGATAAAGCAAATGCAGCAATAATAGCCATACAACCATTAATATACAAGTATAATCAGAATATGTCACTTAAACTAAAGAAGCTACTATATACAGCAATGATCCGCCCAATACTTACCTATGCCTCACCTGCCTGGACAACGATACCTCAACATCTACTGAAGAAATTAAACCAATGCCAAAACAAGATCCTTAGAAAAATAACCTGTGCAAGATGGTTCATCCGGAATACCAATATACATGCAGACCTCAAAATACCAATTCTATCACAGCATATATACAAGCTAAACGCAGATTTTTTCGATAAAGCCATAGAATGTAAAACAGCAAATTTTAATGAAATCTTTAAATTTGAAAATTATATCAAAGATAAAAACTACAGACCAATAGCTGCACATTTCACCTCCGACGCCTCATATCATAACTATCAAAACAAATAATTTCATCAACCTTTCTGAAAATAACGTTTACTCATGCTGATACAATTCTGAACAACTCCAAAATCAAACAAACACAGTTTAGAGCAAGCTGCTCAATTTATTTTTGATTCCTTTTTAGTTATTCAAGCAAAGAGCTTGAAACATTCATAAAAGCAACTCCATTGTCTGCTTACCTCATTGCTCAACCAAAACTGTTCAAAAATTCCAGATGAATGGGATAGGGGCCGCTTCGCGGCCCAGGTGCCCAATAAAATCTAAACACTAGGACTAGGTAGTTATGGAAACAAATTTTGTAATATTAATTTCCTTTCAAGATATTACTGGCTATTATGGTTAACACTATGACGCATCTTTACACTGCAATAAAAAATTTCATTGCTTTATATATTTAAATTTCAATACTTCATGGCACTAAAAGTATACTGTATTTGATATATTTTTTTAATAGCGGGCACTTGGGATGTATTGTCCCATTGGCCTTTTAGTGCCAGAACTGCTACTCTCTTCTCGATACCCAGTGGACACCTGTAGCGAAGCCACGGCGGTGGAGCGGGTGTCCCACGTCACATAACCACAAATCCGTTTATAGGGCGGGTCACATTCACACAATCACACACAAAGGAGAAAGGACATAGAACACAGAGAGACAGAAACATCCATAACCTGAGCGGGATTCGAACCCGCGACCATTGGCTCCACAGTCGGGTACGTTAACGACTCGGCCACCTGGTCAGCATGTATTTGATATTAAGCAAATGCAAGAATAGTTAACTACTCCACTTACTGCAGAAGATATTGTGAAGTGAAAGAAAATTAAAAATTAAATCTCTTAGAACTAAGGTTATTTTTTGTTAGGTCTTAAAAAGGCCAACATCGAAACATATTGTAAAAGAACTGCAGAAAACTAATTATGTGCAACGATTACCTGGCCTACGAGTAACTCCGGGACCAGGATAGTATAGTTGATAGGGTGTTAGTACCATGTCCAAGAGGTCGTGAGTTCAATTACTACACAAGGAATTTCATATTTTCTTTCAGAGCTGCTAATGATTTATTAATTACTTATCAATGTTAAAATTGCATGGCTTTGTTTTCCAAATATGATAGAGCCCAGACAAAATGCCAGTTGATTATCCACGGTGCATATCCTCTACAGTGTGGATTATTGCGGTGCGGGTAATCTGCAGTGCGGGTTGTCTGACGCGCGGATGAGTGCCGCAAAGGAGATGCAAAAATTATATCACACGAGAATTATCATTGGTTTCTTTAAACAATTGTGTAACTGAGCACTTTCCTGAAGAGTGTATGTATTAATTTTTTCTTTACCGTTCGTTGTATCAGTGATTTAGACATAGAGCAAAGATTTCTGTTAGATATTTAAAACATATACACATATGTGAAAACATTTTTTTTAAATAATTCGTGTTTCTATCTCACTTTCAGATTTTTTCAGATTATCCTCGATATTTGTTAACAGCGGTGCCCTTTTTGTCACCCAATTCCACGGATATTCGACGCTCTCTACTTTAATTTATTACTATTTGTGCTTACTGCTTGTACTTACTATTTGTTCCTTACAAATTGTAATTACAAGTTAGTTCACTATTAATTTTTTATTTAAATTGTATACCTAACAAGCGATTGTTAAAATTTGATAATTTGCAGGGATGTTCTGTTTAATGAGGGATCTGTGGTTGATGCCGCTATTGCTACGCTTCTTTGCATGGGAGTTGTAAATCCCCAAAGCATGGGATTAGGTGGTGGCTTCTTCATGCTCCATTATAATAAGTAAGTGTGATGAATCTTCATATAAATGCATATTGGCTTACCGTCAAAAGAAAAAACTTTAGTAAACTTTAGTAAACTTTCCCTTAGTAAACTTTATTCGGAAATGAATAAAAAAGTGTAACAAAACTATTTCAGTTTTAGCTTGTTTTTTAAAAAAAGTAATATTTCTATGATTTACTGGATTGTTTTCTTGACTGGATATTTCAGGGATTCCATAGACGACTATAAATATAAAAAGTGGTAGAAACTCATTTCATTTTTGTTTATTACAACTTGAATGTCATGGGAGTCACCGGTGACCGGCGAAGCCAAGATTATTAGAAACACACAATTTGAGTAAATTTTTAGTTTTTTTTTTAGTTATTATTATAGTTAGTAAAATGGTTTGACTAAATTAATGCAATATAGAACACACAAAAAATGTTTTATTTATATACACAGTGATTCCAACTTGCTCCGGACAACGAATAAATATTTTCAAATGGTAGTTTATTAATTGTGATTCTTGGTTTAATAAATTCAATTAAGTAGACTCTTATCCACCACTATTTCTAAGCTATTTGTTGGCTTATATAATTCACCACTTTATTTAGCGATGTAACGCTAAACGTTTTAAAACTAGCAAAATCTGTCTAATATTTGCAAATTTAGTTTGTGGTTATTTACCGTTGTGGCCAGACGGGCAAGCCATGCAAAATTAACACGGTATTCAACGTGTTAATAATCTCTTTAAATATTCAAGCGTAACTACCTCTATGACTAACATTTCAAATTATTCATATTCAAAGTAAAAACGTTTTTTGCATTCACTTTGAATAGTAAACTAAATAAAATATGCTAGAAAAAATTGCTAGCTTTAATATATTTTAATAATCTTTAAGCATTAACCTTAACCCCTTAACGATCGGTTAATTTTCAAGAAAACGGTCATAAAAGTGCCTATTTTTTGACTTTTGTATTTGTATTACGTATTTGATTAGAGCTACAACTAGTTTAAAATAAACTAACTATCTACAATTACCTTAAAAATATCCTGGTACTACCATCTGGTGTGTAAAATGAGAAATAAAATGTTTTCCGGGCAAAAGAAATGAATTAGTTTAACCCCTTGGGGACGGGTGATTCAGAAAAACATTCGTACAAAATCAGAATCAAGTTGCAATTAAATAAAAAACGGTAACTTAAATGTAGTCGTTACTAATTTGACAGACTTACTTTGCTTTTATTTTAATTATTGTTAGTTTAATCATATATATAATCAATGTTAATTCAAAGTAGTTTTATTTTGAACAAAGTAATGGTGAATTAAATAAATCAAAAAATTATAACTCCGCCCACAAATAAACTGCCAAAGAAATACTTTGATTACCAGTTTTATCTTCTTACCCTGATTGATACGGTTTTTTGCTGTCACGTATTTGTGACAGTCGGCGCGAAAGGGTTAACCCTTTCAATACGGCGAAAAATCAGCAGGGGTGAAAGCGAGACGGAAAAGAGGAAAGGCTGGTAGTAAAACCATTTCAGTTATAGCTAGTTTTGGGGAGGAGTTTACTTATTCTTTTTTAAATTTTTCAACAATATCTACTTTATCTTGGAAAAGAAGCAGTTTTATATATATGCCAGAATTATAAAGGAAATCTTGATAGTTACAGATATTTCATTTTTCTTTCGAAAAAAATGCTGGAATGAAATGTTTTATATACCAGGTTTTTCTCTTTTCCGTCTTAGTATATAAGGGCTTTCACCCATGGACTGGGACAGCACATGTCTCGTCCGGTGCGAAAGGGTTAATCCTTATTGGCGCGTTACTACTAAAAACTCCAGCCCGTCAATAACACGGGAGTGAGAAATAGAGGGCGAAAGCTCAGCCCGTCTTTTTCACGGGAGCGAGAAAGAAGGGGTTAATTTGCTACCGCTACCAAAATTTTTCAAGGACATTGCTAACCTTGTTATTTGATTAAATGTAAGTTATATATCATTATTTTATAAATATTTTTCATATCAGTGCAAAAAAAAGTGTTTTGGCAAAGGATAATGTGACGTTTATCAAATTACTTTGATATAATTAACAATCTGGTGGACATTTTCTAAAGGGGAGCATATTTATTGCAGAAATACACACAGGAAGATAATTGCGCCTTTCTCTTGTATTATTTCTAGGGAAAAAGACAGGACCACTTATATAGATGCTCGAGAAGTCGCTCCTCTTGCAGCAAGTGAAAACATGTTTCATGGCAACGCATCTCTGGCCAAACTCGGTATGATGTTATGAGTAAATATTTCGGTAAGATATAACGGTTGATTTTTTTTTTATATAAAAAAACTAATTGTTAAATTTAGTTGTATGAAGAATATTACTTAGTCACTGTTATATAATACCGGTGCCCCGTAACTACCACCCTTAATCCGTCATTGTTCGTCGAAAAAATATCGACATTAGGTGTTGCAAAATTAATATCAATGAAGGAAAAACAAAAATGCCATCGAAATCTGCCGAATCACTAATGAGGGAAGAGGAATATGAAACCTCAAAACCAGTTTTATTGCCTGGTAAAACTTGGAGATATTTCTGACAATACTACCCTTAATTTCTGTTTTTTTTTCTTTTCAGCAATCAAGCAAGCTCTGATTTTTTTTTTTTTTAGTGCCACCTTCCTTAATAATGACTTGATACAATTTAGATAGCATTTTTGTTCTTTGTTTGCTCATATATAATTTGCAATGTTTATTGAATATATTTTTCTGGACTCATTTTTGATTAGAATTGAAAAATATTCATTATAATAATATTTTTGATAATAGACATTATTTTTGGTATTATACTTTTCTTAGCTTTGAAAATTTCCTTAATTTCATAAATTTCTTAATCATTCTTAATCCAGTTCTAATTAAATTAATGCAATTTTTTATTTTTTACACTTCTCATAAAAAGCAAGTAATAAATACTTTTATTGTTTTCTTAACAATCAATGTAACGGTTAACTTTTTAATTCAATACAAGTGTATAACACATTAAATCATTGCCGCGACTAACTCGAACATCAAAATCTATTTTCAATTTTAAGCTGCATATTTCTCTAACCGCAAAAATGTTTCAGTTACAGGGTTCATTTAATTTCTCACGGTTTTCTCGCTTTCTCTGATGATTCAGCTGTAACCAAGTTATTTCAAATTTAATATTAATAACGCGAAGTCGGCTTTGTTTTTGGCTATTTTATATATCAAGAAATCGCCCTCTACGGATCTCTTTCCATGCTCTTAAGCTTCCGTTGGTTACTTAGTTACTTTTCATTCCCTGCTTATTTTTAATTATATATTTAAACCTAGTTTTCCCTAATAAAGCTATGTTTGATTAATCTATGGGCCTTTCCCCCTTTATACTAGCAATGTACAGTGCTCCAAAAAAAACGGACGATCCTAATAAACTTTTGATCTAATAATCGGATCATCTCGTTCTAGGACTCAATCTTAATAGCTCAAGAGGGTGACCTCAAATATGCCAATTAGTTAGTACAGACGGTATTTTAAGTTTCGAAATTAGACACAAAAACGTACTTTCTGTGAATAAACAAACCTTTTTTTCAACGGATTTGGATTTTTGACCACCAAAATATAGGAGGTCCCCGTAATCTGGGAAATATGGTCCACACCGTTGGGTCAGGAAATCTCTCCAAAGTTTGGAACCCCTAATGTTAATTTTACTTTTTGCGTATTTCGCCATATGTCGAGAACTTTTTAAGAAATTTGAAAAATTTTTGCACACAATTATAGAATTTGTTATCAAAAGAAGATTTCATGCAAATAATAAATGTTAGTAAATATTTATTAATTTTTTTCATAATATTCGGAAAAATTTAAGTAAGGCATACAAATTTCGTACATCATTTTAAAGTATGTAATTTTACATGGCAAAATACCAAAATTTAAGAGAAATTGTTTAAATAATTCCTGAGAAATCAAATTTTAAATCTACGACTTCTTTAATTTGGGGGTGAGAAATCGGAATCCGTTGAAAAATTTTTTATTCAGAGAAGTAACATTTTCGCGTCGGATTTCGTAACTTAAAATATCGTCTGCACACATTAACTAGCATATGTGAAATTAGTTTCAAAAACTATTTTTTCTTATAGTTACAAAGACAGCATATTAATATTTTAACGAATTAGAATTAAAAGAATTTTGTTCACCACAACTTCAAAATAACTTAAACTTATATTTAAAAGGTTAAATCGACATTATCAGATGTTCTCAAGCTTCGAAAAAAAATTTTAAAAAGTCATTTCATTTTTTTAAAAAAACAGCATTAGTTTCTTACCATTGGAAAATCATTTTGCTAAATTTTCAGGTGTTGGAGGATATGGTTATAGCATGCCTGCCAACTTTATCTTTTACCCAAAATAATTTTTTTAAGTAAAAGGGCAATTGAATTACAATTTTAATATATATATATATATATATATATATATATATATATATATATATATATATATATATATATATATATATATATATATATATATATATATATATATATATATATATATATATATATATATATATATATATATATATATATATATATATATATATATATATATATATATATATATATATATATATATATATATATCAACACTAGTGAAGTTAAGCAACGCTAGTGGAGGTCAGTAAACGAGTAGATGGCCGCTTTAATCAGCCTGCGTAGGGACATAGGGTACACGGTATCGGTCCTCGTTAAACTGTTCTACCATAAAGTGCTCGACTTCGCGCGCAGGTCGTCGGGCTACCAAAGCAGCGAAGCTATCCCCTCTGTAGAGGATAAAAATTGCGATGGTACGTCTTAGGATCATCCTCAGGGATGTTTTCCAGACCGTCGCCAATAGCCCATTATGTTGCTCTAGTGAGACGTAAATTAAGTACCTACCTACCATTGCGCTTAGCGTCGTTTTTAAAGCTCAGTTCCTTTAATAGCTGCAAAAGCGTTGCTATCCAATTTCATTATTAGGATTCATTTGGGAAAAATACAATAATTTTGTCTACCATAATGTGCAACTAACCGTTGTTCTTTCATAAACTAATAAATGAAATAATTTCCCGTCTATATTTATATCGACATTTTTATTGACGAATTCCATTTTTTCTACAAAAAATATCGTTGATAACCTACAAATTCATAAAATAAACTTTAATTATGAGTGGCATTTGAGGCTAGCTTTTAACAAATGCATTATTCTAAATTATTTATATTTAAATCTGAAGTCAATGCAGAATGCTTTGTTAAAGCTAAAATGGGTGGTAGATATTTACTTGGTTAAATACATATATATTAACGTTTTTTTCTATATGAGTGCTTTTCATAAATATACCACTTTTTACAGCTGAGCATTGATGGGTCAAGGAAATGGGATAACATCAATAATTAAAATTGTGTTTATAAAGAACAAAGTCAGGCGAGTATTTCAACTCGAAATATCGTTACGGGGTGAAAAAATGGCCCCAAGTTTTTCGTTTAAAATATTATTGTTTTATAAGGATGTATGTTACAAAAATGAAATGTCTTGAAGCTATGTTACATGTACGCCCTATTGAATATATAAACCTGTCCCACAGTGGACTTATCTTAAAGACACGGTTCCCGGTAAAACACCAAAGTCTAGCATCACTGGCTGCTGTCAGTAAACGGGTGGGTGGCAGCTTTAATCAGCCTGCGTAGGGACCAGGGGTGTGAGGTGTCGGTCCTCGTTAAACTGCTCTACCGTAAAGTGCACGACTTCACGCGCAGGTCATCGAGCTACCAAAGTGGGAGAGCCATCCCCTCTGCACAGAATCGAAATTGCGATGGCATGTCTTCGGATCATCATCAGGGACCGCCGCCAATAACCCATTGTGCAGTTCTAGTGCGACAGAAAAAAGTACCTACTTACTTATCGAAACGATAAATCTGGAGAAACTGAAACATAATACGAACGAGTAAACGAGGTAAAGGCTGCCACTTTAGTACTTAAGTGATATTTGCTGACTCAAAGGGTAAATTAAAATGAAGTTAGCAGTTAACTAGAGGTTAGTTGTTACTGAAAAATATGAAAAGTTACGAAAGAAGGGAAATACAACACAAACATAAAGGCAAAAACACACATGGGATTAGCGTTGGTAAAATTACAAACATTTTTCATTTACACATAAATATATATAAATTATTTATTGTTATGAAAAAATTAGTAATAATATCATAAATGTAGAATCCAGCAAACAGAGCAATCACCTGCTTCAACTCCCAAATACTGCTGAAGGTATAGAGTTTAAGACAAGATCAGCAGTTAACGAACTTATTTAACTAGTTTCAACACAGTAACTAATCTAAAATATAAAAACTATTAAAAATACGTCTATGGACTTCATGAATATGCTTATAATAGCAAAATCAAAAAGCAAATAGTGCAGTGCGTGTTTTCCTTCTTTCTTTGTGACATACGTTGCAGAATGACTATCATCAAAAGATACTGAGAAAACACTGTTTACTAATTCGGTCAGGAAGGTCTCTTTTTCAGGTGAATGACATGTTACATCTTCACTACTAACATTCTGGATGAATCCCATGGTTCGAGCCGCCGCATATATTGCTATTCAGAATATTATTAAAAAGAGGGGATATTTTTAGGGGGATTATTTGTTATAGAAAGAGAGCTTTTAATGTAAACAAAGTATTCGTTAATGCCAGAGATGCCAACTACTCCGGATAAGATAAAATATTTCAAGAAAGGTTGAGAACTACAGACTAAAGTTTGCAGATTTTCGGTTAATTTTGCCAACTTTTTAAAAGAATCACATGGCTTAACAGTAACAGAACTGGCGTATCACATAAGCTTTGAATTATTTAGAAGTAGTGATGAGAAAAGCCCTATAAATCTAAATGTACTAAACCAAGGAAGTGTAACACAAACATAAAGGCAAAAACATGCATGGGATTAGCATCGGTTAAATTACAAACAGACATTTAGAAACTACTGCTCAAAAATATTTATGCTCTGTCTGAAACTAGTTGGCATCTTTGTAATATTCCAGTTGCAAAAACAAAATTCCACTGTGCAATTATGTGATTATGAAAGAAAATACACACATTAATAAAAATCTTCTTATTCAGATGGTCTAGCCATAGCTGTGCCAGGAGAGTTATCAGGGTACGCTACGATGCACCAGGAATTTGGAAAACTTCCATGGAAAGATCTCTTCCTTCCAACAATCAAAATGTGTGAAGAAGGAATTACTGTCAATCGCCATCTAGCAAGAGCACTAAAAAAATACAGGGATGGGATATTATCTCGAGAGCACATCAGGTTTGATTAACCTTTAGTTTCGTATTAGAGTTATTATTATTTCGTCACGAGCAGACTCAATCGTCAATAGAGAGAAGATACTAAATATGTTGTTACTCAACCGGCCAGGTACCCGAGCGGTTAGCCATCACCTCCTACATCAAAAAGCCACCACACGGTCTTTTATAAGTAGTCCGGAGAAAGACTGTTTAAAAAGTGAACCAGTTGTGCGTATGAACCCAAAACCTTTTAAAAAAGTAATTGAGAGAAATTTATCTTGTATATTTGAGAATTGAATCTGTAGTGGTTGACAAGTAAATAAGGCAAACCAATAATATTCATAAATAAAATAAATTTTTACTCATATATATATTTGCTACCACTTTCTTATTTTCATTATATTCTGTATTAAATGACTCGTTCGGTAAGTGGATATCCTTCATAGTGGTCTGATCGGACTACCTATAAAAAAACCGTGTGGAGGATTTCAGTTATAAGAGGCGTTGGGTTCGCACGCCTGAGTGCGAAGCCAATGGCCGCTTGTCCAATCCCGTTCTGTGCCTGGATGTCTCTCTCTCTTGTGTTGTCCTCTGTTGTGTGTGATGAGTGAATGGAGCCCACCCTATGAATGGGTTTGTGGTAGTGTGGCGTGAGCATTGTTACTCGCCTCCGTGACTTTGGTTCACAGGTGCCCACTGGGTAACGCGAAATGAGTATCAACTCTGGCATCTTCTAAGGCGAAACGAATAAAGTTCAGTGCCTGTCATTCGAAAGGGAAAAAATGTTGTTACTCAATTTAATTTTCACAAATAATGCGCAACTCTACTCTGAAAAAGAGTTATTCATTCCCGCAACAGCTTTTTGTGAGCCAGGGTTATTATAGCGTTATTGAGGTTCCACAATTTCGTGATCAAAGGCATTATTGTAGCAACCGCCTTTACTTCTCAGTTAACAGATAACCATCCATCTGAAACTAAGCGAGCTTCAAGCTGCTCCTGAAAATTGAAAACAGACCTTCACAATCACAGTCGGGTGACTTTGATCACTGAGCCATTGTCACTCAATCTATTCTGAAATATCTTTCCAAGGACGTGTAAAACGCTATGAGAAGCGTGGAAGTAACAGGTTCGAATCTCGCTTTTACCCTAGATATATCTTCGTGCTGTCCTTCTCTGTATTGTGCTATCTGTCTTCCTACTTGACAAAGGTTTATGAGCCTTAACTTAACACAAGTGTCTGTAAATGTATGTTGAACCAATAAACAATTATCAAACTAAACAGTATACAAGTATTTAATATACAAGATCTTCAGTATTCAGTATCTTCTGAATTTAATATGCAAGATCTTCACTCATTAAGAATGTGGAAAATATAGCTTGCTTTATTTTGAAATATTAATTTATTTTTTAAACAAAATCATACCAATTGAGCAGCTTTTTATTTATTTATTTATTCATTTATTTGTATATTTATTTATTTATTTGCGTATTTATTTATGTATTTACTTATTTTTATTTATTTAATTTTCTTTTTTTCAAAGGCAGTTAAATATACATGTCTGTGGAGTCTGTTTTTAGAGATTTAATAAATATCTTTGGTTTTGCATAATTTAGTGTTAAAAGAATTTTTTAGCAGCATTCAAATTGATTTTCGTCAGTTAAACTAACAATTAAAGTAAATTCTAAGAAAATCTAACTTTATCTGATTTGTATCGCATTAAATTACTTATTCAAATTTACTAAACACATCATTTTATTGCTCTATATTATTTAGAAAAAAATATCCATAGGAATTGTAAAAAATACTAACAAGGGAAACTAGGGAAGTGTGACTCGCCAATTTTGAAATAAACTAGTGGGATGCATGTCTTATGAGGAATAATTTTAGGGGAAAACATTCATTTCGGCCCATAGAAGGTCCTGTGAGAGATAAAAAATAATTAAATATATAGAAAAATCGGTATTTTATTACTTCAGTGCAGACTATTAGTTAGTGTAATTGTCTCATACTCCAATTAATTTTGTGGTACTTTCACGTACTATATAATGCACATTTATTGTTAAAATTTATTTCGGAAATTTTATATCAGAAAAACCTGTTAGTTTTAATTTTAAAAAAAAATTGACATCAAATTTTTGTTTATTTTTTTTTCAAAAAACTTTCCAAATTAATTGGAGTATGTAATTGCAAATCAATTAATAATTAACTAACAATTATTAATTAGTTAATTTTCTGATTAATTTATTGATTAGCAAATTAATTAATTATCCAATTAATTACAAATTAAATGGATTATGAGACAATTACAATAACTGATAGTCTGCATTGAAGTAGTAAAAAACGGATTTTTCTATATATTGAATCATTTTTTATCTCTCACAGGACCTTCTATGGGCCAAAACGAATGTTAATTAATTTATTAATTAGCAAATTAATTAATTATCCAATTAATTACAAATTAAATGGATTATGAGACAATTACAATAACTGATAGTCTGCATTGAAGTAGTAAAAAACGGATTTTTCTATATATTGAATTATTTTTTATCTCTCACAGGACCTTCTATGGGCCGAAATGAATGTTGCCCCCTAAAATTATTCCTCATAAGGCATACATCCCACTAGTTTATTTCAAAATTAGCGAGTCACACTTCCCTAGTTTCCCTTGTAAGTGTTGTTTATCCTAATCTAATTGGACTAAATGTGCTGACAAATCATACTGTACCAGTTTGAAAATCAGAAATTTTTACATAAAATAAAAGATGGTGAGAGAAGAGATCTCTTAATAAACAATAACATACAAGAAAGGTTCTCTGCTTCATTGAATTAACCACTTCACTTAATTTAAAAAATTACCATTTTTTTGGACTTATCTACAATTAACCCTTCACTTATTAACAAATGTATTTAATGTATTTTAGAAAAGTGTTCACAAATCCTGACACAGAAGATGTGTATAAGGAAGGTGATGTTTACAAAAGATTAGATTTAGCTGAAAGTCTAAAAATTATGTCTGAAGACAAATATTCCGCTCTGTACGGAACGAGTGATATCACAACTCGATTTTTAAAAGATTTGGAAGAAGCAGGTAAGGATGATTCAACCATACTAATCAAGGACTTCCGTAGTGCTTGTTAAAAAAAATTTTCTATCTCTAGCAAAAGTTAAGCTTGTGGACAGGGCTGGAAATAAGACGGGAAAGAATTAAAACTGGTAGAGAAACTATTTCACTTAGAGCTCATTGTCGTAAGGAGTAAAATAAATTCTTAATAATTCAACTCTTAATTCAAGGATATTATAATCTTTCCAAGAACAAGCAATAATGAAATCATTTTTCTTACTAGTTTTTGCTATTTCCCATCCGTCCAGTAGTATACAAAAGTTATGCCTAATTTTACATCCAGTAACATTTCAGTCCAGTCCATTTGTGTTCAGTATAAAACAGCGATGTCAACTGCTCCGGACAAGACAAAACAATTTAAATAACGGTAGAGAACTGCAACCTAAAATTTGCAGATTTGCGGTTAATTTTGCAAATTTACTAAACTAAGAATGAAAGATTAAACGACTACCAATCAAAAATACTTATTCGCTGTCAGGAGCAAGTTGGCATCTCTGGTAAAAGTATGTTTAACTTTTGGACTCTATATATTAACTTTCAGCTCGGCATTAGCTTCTTGCCCAGTTGACCATGGTCAAAAATCAGATGAAGAAGTGAAATGAGCTGTTGGAGCTAACAGGTATTCAATACCATCACCAAAACAAAATGCAGGGCTCCCGAAGGTCTCGTAAATTTTAAAAAAATAGAAAAGGAAAATTAAACTACCATAAGTGGAGACATTTAAATTAGACAGTCATATAGGAGACATGTGACTTCTGTGAAATGATTAATGTTTTTAAATAGTTTTATCACTTTATTGCATAATATAAAAATAATGCCAAAGAAAAACTGTCATTAATCCTAAAATTTACAATGTAAAATATCTTTGCTTTCACGTAAAGCTAATAACTTATTATAACATAAATCTTTAATAATTTTTGTTCCAAATTAAATAATTAAGTAAAAGTATTTTTGCATAAATACTTTTTGTCGAGATTCGCCTCCGAAATTGAAATATTTATGTTCCTTATCAGTGAAATATAAGTTTATTTGCATTCACTTTTTCCAGAGTAGTCAAAACTGTATTGCAGAGTTAACATACCATTTTATCTTTCACAGAAGTAAAAAAATAATCTTTCACTCTACATTAAATGTCCTATTCCTCATTTAATTTTCTTCCCTAACAATTTAACGTGATGGGGGCAAAAATCAAATATCTTTGAGAAAGCGTATGCCTACTAAAAATACAAAAAGCAGTGTGTGTTAGTAAATACGAGAAAAAGTTAAACAATAAATAAATTTTCGCAATACCGATAGCAGTACGAAACGAGACTGTTACAAGCACGCACAAATAACTACAAATCATCAACAGGATAATACTCGGGAGTGCTACGAAGAGAGAGAAAAGTAAGTAATGTCTGTCTCTCAGAACAACCACCGTCACGGTGTCTGATGGGTGGGGGGTTTTAATAGCAACAGGGTTAGTGCATTTCAAGTAGGTGTGAGCTATAGCCAAAAATCAAAACAAAACAGAAGAATTTCTATCGTTGGATGTTGGCAAAAGAATTTTATACTTTGAAAGATTGCGAGAACTACAACACTGCAGCAGTCTAATTAATGTTTGCTCAGTAGATGGCAACATGTTATTTAATTTTCACTTTGTCGTAATATATATAATTAAATATTGATTAATACAAGAGCTGGAGGGCACGCACGAAACTTATGGACTTATGTTCCCTTCCTCTGATATAAGCCAATAAGATAAACAATATATGTTCAATAAAATTAGATATATTTTACTCTACTCAAATAGGAAGCATCATTACATTAGATGACATGGAATCTTACACACCAGCAATCAGAGAACCAAGCAAAGTGAAAATACGAGGGAACATGACTGTGTACAGTGCGTCACTTCCCGGAAGTGGACCCCTTCTAACATTTATACTTAATGTTTTGGATGGATACGATTTAAAACCCAGTATAACAAAAAGCAGGGAGGAAACAGTTTTAGCACTACATCGTATCATTGAAACCTTCAAGTTTGCTTATGCCAACCGAATGCACCTAGAAGATAGTTATTCGGAAGAGGTACTAGAAGTAAGTATCAAAATAAAATAAATGTTCACATAAGAGAAACAGCGTATAAGTAAATATTTTATTCTAATTTTGGTCGATACAAATTTTGCATGGATAAAAATGACAACATTTTCAAAAACTTCCGACATGCTAGGCTTAGAAAATCTTGGCCTAAGCGGCTGAGCTCTTCAAATTAGTGTCAAATTGAACTCTGCCTACTTAAAGTCTATTATTCTGAGAAGACTGGTATTTTAGAATTTCTTCTTAACGAAGCTGTTTCATTGCAAATCTTGTTTTGCATTAAAATTGAGTTATTTGTTAATAACTTAATGTTTAACTCTTCAATTAAATTTTTCCCAAGTTTCTGAGTTTTTTTTTCCTAACCTTATTGAGTCATAAGGCAGCAATTGGTACTTTGTAAAATATTCTTAAATCTGGATCCAAAAAAAAAAAAAATTAATACAAGAATATTACTTTTTTATGCAATTTTGCAATAAAACTATATTGTGCTTACTTTTATTTTCATCATTCCAGTTAGTTAAACTGTTAGAAAGCAAAGATTATGCTGATCAAACTCGCCCCAAGATCGATGATAAGAAAACTCATGACCCCGACTACTATGGAGTAAATGTCAATGTTCAAGAAGATCACGGCACAGCCCATATGTCCATAATCGGAACAAACGGAGATGCAGTATCAGTAACGTCTACTATAAACCATTAGTAGGTATTTCTCTGTTCTTCATCTTTCTTATATGAGATTTTTAATTGTAATTTTGATAAGTAGCTACGGATGGACAACATGTATAGCAGAAATATTACTTTTGACAATACTTTATGATACATAGATCAATACGATAAATATCATCATATTTGACATCAATGGCAAATGTGGGAAGGATTTTGAAACTTTATTAATATTATTAGTGTCATCAACAAAGCGAAAATTTTAATAAAGTTTTAAAAATAAAATCTAAGCTAATACTTAAAAGGGAGTTCGAGATCTTTTAAGATGTAATAAATTCATCATACAACCTAAAACGTAAAATATGCGTTTTAGAAAAGGGATTTTAAAATTTTTAAATATAGTGTCCTACTTTATAGTAGTCGAAATTCTATTTCATGCACAGCTCATCCAATTTTTTCAAATACTATCAGCACCTTTTTTATTTATTTATTTATTCATTTTGATTTATTAAAGAATGTAATAATTCTTAAAAATTTACAATTCTTATTAAAAAAAATTATTAATATACTATTACCTCTTATGTGCATATGTAAATATTATTTTAATAAAACTCCCACAGAATTTACCATAAATATGGGATAAATTTTTTGAAGAAAGAAAAAGCATTAACAATGAAAGATTATGTTGGTGAGAAAGCTATTTTTAGGGATTCGAAATATGATTAAAGAAATTCTTCTTTTTAATAACTCAATTTTCATATAAAATATATAATAGAAACCTCTCAATCAAAAAAAAAAATCATTTCTGATTTAGTTTAGCTCAATAGTCGGCAAACTCTTCAATGACACCTTGCTCACCCGAACATACCCAAATACTGTTTGCTGATGCTTCTAAAGACACTTGAATAAGCCAAACTCGCCAACCATTGGCTATTATGAATTAAGTCAGAAAAGTGCGCCTTTTATTTGACAAGAGAGCACCGCAAGGGTGAAAGTGTGTTTTAGCTCAGAACCCAGCTGATAAGATAGCAACACCATTCATTCGTGAAGACACTTTCTCAATTTAGACATAGATTTGAAGAGGAAGGAAATTTTCTCCAGACAGCTGTACCCATGGTACTGATCAGCAGCCGACCACAGTTCTTTCAATTCCACTTATATCGCATGTACTCGGTTAGAGGAGTCAAGGATCGGTACTCGATCCCTCTGAACCCGAGTCCGATTCTCTAACCGTCAACCTACGACAGCTCTAGTCCAAATGCTAGTTGCTGTTAAATCACTAAAATATTACACGCGTCCTCGATGCCTTAAGGTTGTAGACTCATTGTTTAAAACACTCAAATTTGCCACATTGTTAATTGCATCTCTTTCAAAAGAATGGCAACTCAGGGTTCGTGCAGTCCTTAAAAATTTCAAAAGTGATATCAATATTATTATAAAGAAGTCATAAGTTTCTTTTTATTAGCTTTTACTTATAAATTATATACACAGAATATGTACGAAACATTATGTTCTGTGTAATATAATGTTATATTCTGTGTGGTAAATACTAAGTAATTTAATTAAAATACATCGTAATATTTTAATATTGTTACTACTTGTTAAGTTTTTTCAAGTTCGTATGTACCTTGCATAACCGAAATAACGTACTTATTATTTTTAAAAAAATTGGATTGAAAGTAAAAAGCCTTCAAAATAAAATTTAACAAAAATTAATTCTTTTAATCAGTTATGATAAAAATTAAAAGATTCAGATTCCTTAAGCTGTTTGATTAAAAATCGTATTAATTAGATTTAGGATATTCTCCTTGAAATAGATATGGAAGTAGCGGGAGAAGCTTTGTCATCAACCAAATATTTAATTACTTTTAGAAGGAACTCAAGTTCCCTGAGCTTAGAATAATTGAAAATTGGCCAAACAATTCTCAATTTTTTAGTAAATCAATGTTTTGAAGACAAGACTTATCGTGATCAACAAGCTTTGGAAAAAGAGTATTTTTGAAGAAAATTGTTTGTTTCTTTATTTATGTCAACCTGTTTGTTCTCAGCTGTATTTGAAATTACCTTTTATGAATTACTTTGAGAAAATTCCTTATTTTTCAATAGTTTTGGGAGCCAAGTAATGAGTCCTTCTACTGGAATACTTCTAAACAATGAAATGGATGATTTTTCGTCGCCAAATATCACCAATTTCTTTGGAGTTCCGCCAACGGGGAAAAATCAGATCCGACCAGGCCGTAGACCATTTTCATCAATGGTACCAGCAATCGTTGTGGATGGAAACCGAAACGTCAGGCTTGTTGTAGGTGGCAATGGTGGGACTCAAATAACCACAAGCGTTGCTCAAGTAAGAATACCATACAGATCACAAAGCGAAACGGAAAAGTGAAAAAAAAACTGGTAGTAAAAGTATTTCTATAATAGATAATTTTCAGGAGGAGAAATTCTATTTTTAACAATAAACAATTCATTGCTATCAATTTTCTCTCAGGGAAGAAACAATTCAATATATAAATTTTGACAGTTAAAAAAATTTGGTAGGTATTGATATTTTATTGTTCCCGAAAAAAAAAACTAAAAACTAAATTTATTTTTCACCAGTTTTCACTGATTTCCATCTTGTTATATATTGACTTTCAACCCTTTTACCTCGTATTATTCTCTCACTCTTTTGTATGTGTTTCTCACGTTACCCTGTGCATAGTCCGTACTTGTGTACATAATCATTTAATAGGTTTTTATTTTAATTGTTTATTAATTTCATATAACGTCATTTAATTCTATATATGCTTATACACACGACCCCTTTGGTGTCATCAGTGACCTCTACGATAGTGCTTCGACTCGCCCCCGCCTCTCCTTTTTCTTCCCCATCTTCGTTTTAATTCACATTTTATATCGCCATCAACCAATCGACTCTTAATTCCGACGAATCAGTCTGTGCCGCCTTCAGCAGCAGCAGATGCCGAGATACTGCAATCATCGTGATACCATAAATAGTTCATTGAAATTACATACATTTGCAGGCTTGTTTGCTCAATTTAGGCTTATAAACCTTTGTCAAGTAGAAAGACAGAACAATTCAGAGAAGGACGTCACGAAGAATAATACATCCATGGTTACGGCGAGATTCGAACCCGCTACCTCCACGCTTTGCACAGCGTTGGGAGGGCGATATCGGTCAAGGAGGCCCCCCATAATTAGTTATGAAACAATTATAAGCCACAAAAATAGTAAAATATAAAAAGTGGTGTTCAATTTATAATAAATTTACTGTATTCAATAAATTCCTCGATTTCACTACCATTTTCATTCTTAAAAAAATATTAAAAATAGGTGCCTATTAAAACTAAATTATACGTTCTATCATTCATAAATTCCTTAAGTTTATCACAATCGGGTGCTTGCAACTCGAGAAGCAGAATACGTGATTTTTTTTTCATAACCGTCGTTGAACAGCCGACTCAATTTCATCGGTTTACGACTGCTGATGTACAACTCCGTAGCCTTGTAATTTTGAACCAATCCAGAAGACAAGGAAACTCCTGAATCAGTACCCCCACAGGTATTGATTTGTTATGGGAACATGGAGGACTTTGAGACTCGACAGATTTAACGTGCATCAGTCACCATTTCCTACATGGGGAGTATTCGGACGGCGAGGATCGGATCCACGACCTCTTGGACATGGGCCCAGTGCCCTACCGACGAGGCTATCCCGGCCCAGAATACGTGATTATGCCCAACCATGTGATTCAAATTCGATTTAATTGGATGCCTGTAAGCTACGACACGCTTGTGAGACGAACCTAATCTGAATCGACGAATGCTACGTTTTACACAAAACGATGACTTCTTTTGCAGGTATCCAATAGGGTTTTGTGTGTATGTTTTTTTGTCTTTTCCAAACTTGATATTACTTTCATTTAAGAAGAGCATACTAATATCTTCCAAAAGTCTTTCCTTCAAAATGCTTATCGTAAGACAATAACTTGACTCATTTTTCTAAATTTTGAAAATCATTGAAATAATTTTTTAATTGCAACCAATTCTCTTTTCAAAAATTATTGGAAAATGTCATTAGGTCAATACTTTTCATCTGATTTTTTGATATTGATCATTTTCTATGTGATATGCTATAAATCAACAACATTTGCTTACCAAACATTCCCTCCTTAAATCAGTACCAAATATGTTTAAAATATTTCCGGAAAATTAGAAAAATATAGCATTCTCTTATGCCACCCCCTATTTTGTCAGGACTCTTCCTCCAGTAATCGCATAAAATTATATTTTAACTATTGAATCGCGAATTCATTACAAGTATAATTTTAATGGTGTCGATATACTAAACTGCATCGGAAATTATTTATGACTCCTCCTACTTGGAAAACAGCAACTGATTTGGGATTGAAGTAATAATCAATTTCTGTAAGAAAATAACACTTTCAATTCAATTTTAGCTACAAACAAGCTTTAAAAAAAAATTATTTATAATTTTCCTAAGTTACTGAGGCTTTGTAAATTAACAGCCACCGCATAGACTGCTGAACTCAAACTGTTTTTTATTTTAACTTTTCGTAATATTTCATGATGTATGGCAGTGTTTCCCAAAATGTAGTACGCATACCCCCAGGGGTACGGGAACAGTTTAGCGGGGGTACGCGTTCTTATACGAAATATCTTGCAACAAACGAAAATTTCAAAAAATTTGATTTAAATACCAAACTAGAAATGAAAGTTTACGATTACGTATTTTTCAATTGGCTACTTTTTGCAAAGTTAACAGTTAATAATTGATGGTGTCAACAGTCAGTTGTGATTTTTAAATTTAGTGCAATTTTTTATAGTAAAAAATACATTCATTTCTTTTTTATTAGTGGTACACAGTGTTACGAAAAATTTAGAAAGGGTACACAAAAGTCATAAGTTTGGGAAACACTGATGTATGGGATATGGGCCTTCTGCCCTGCCCAGGTGCCCAATTTTTGTAAATAAAATATAACTCAATATCCAATATAAATACATTGAAGCAACCAGTAACTGTTACTTCTCCTGATAAAGTGATAAATAAATACCTCTGAAAATGTCAATCAAAAATTGAAGTGTTATCCATTCAACTCTACAATGCAATATTTTTTCCAAAATAAAACAATAATTGAAACGAGGAAACTACACATGATTATAAATTTCCTAAGTTTTTTTTTCTTCTTTTCAAATTTTTCTTAAATACGATTTATTATTTTAAATGGAACTTTTTGTACTGTAACCAATATCTATTTGTCTTTTAAGGTAATAATCAGAAATTTATGGCTTGATGAAAACATAAAGCAAGCTATAGATGCCCCACGATTCCACCACCAACTTTTACCTAACCTTATAGAACATGAAGTCAACTTTCCAGAGGTAACAATACAAATTAATATTCTTTTATATATTTCTTAGAACTAATATGCGTGATTGAATTTTAAAAATAGTTTAATCTTGGTTTCACTAAATTTTGAGGGAAAAAAATAACAAAATATGCACTTGAACTTTCCTAGTGAAATCTTAAAGGGCCTTGAAAATTTTTTAATTAATGTTAAATGTGTATGTTAAGGTTAAATGTTTATTGGACCATTTATTTCTAGCAGTGCTACGCTGAAATACTATTGTGATTGAGACTGAATTATAAAAAGAAATTCATTTAGCTTATTACTTAAATCTAATCTGAATTTTATAACCATTTTTTTCTTTTGGTGACCAGGTGGGTTGAACATTCAAAATTTTACCTTCCTACAGAATTAGCCATAAACTTTAACTTGTGTATATATATACCCAATATATAAATTCAGCGTTTATAACTATAAGTAAAAAAATGATCAACTCTCGAGAGAAAATAACTCTCCAACCTTTTGACCACAAGCTAACCTTTACTGTTACTTACATTTATGCATAACATAACCCTCACTGGTGATTTCTTTTTTTTTATGTTCCGAAGTTATCAGCAGCTGAATGCAAAAAGCATAGTTATGATAATAGATTTCTTATAGCTTCCCATCAGCTATAGTTTCCCATAGGTATGGGTTCCCAACAGCATTTAAAAATTTATAAAATAATTAAGAAGTACACTTCCCACGGCCTTATAAATGGTTAACTAACAGTAGAGTGTTAAAGAGGTAAAGAACTAACCCCAGCTCATAAATCTGTTCTTGAGTTCACAATACTTTATTTTCTTACTTACAGGATATTTTGTCGGATTTGAAGAACAAAGGTCACGAATTAAAAAAGCTTGGTGACAATATGCTTGGCATTATCATGGCTGTTGCAACTGACGAGAATGGCCGAATATCAGCCAATTCAGATTACAGAAAAGGAGGTGAAGTGGATGGATTTTGAATCACATTGCAATTTTTTAGTTTTTGTACAAAGTACTTGTAGTATTTATTTACTTTCATTAAAATCATTACGCCATGAAAGAAAAAAACAACAACTTTATTCCTCTGTAGCAGTATTTTTATTATATAAATGTCAATAAAGTGTGTAATATAATGCTACTATTCACTTTCATTTTTAGCACTATAAATATTATATCGAATGCAAATAAAGACTATTAAGTGCTTGAATATAAGTACTAGACGTAGTGTAAGCATTAATAGACTGCGTTCTTCGAAGGTTGAGCGCTTTTCATCTAATAATATGCTACTTTCATATATATTATGAGTTTGCAGCAATTAGTCATGACTGTTACATAACTGTCACCTTCTGCGGTCGTTGAGAAAAATTTTGAAAATTGGCAGTATAATACATTAAGTATAAAGAATTTTAGTATAAAGAATTTTAGTATAAAGAATTTTTGTATAAAGTATTAGTAAGTTTATTTACTGGGAAGTTATTTTGGTATAAAATAGTAAGGTTTGTATGTTAACACTAGAAAAACTGAGCATTGCTGTATACCTTAAAAGTCTAAAGGGGCCAGTCCGGCCCTTCCCAGTGTGTATATCAATTTACATCCAAAACTCTAAAATATAATCATAATTAATTTAGTAAGAAACACATTTGATACGCGGACATTAATATTATTTGGTATTTTATTTGATTTGATAAACGAAAATATTTAATTGAATATAATAAATAATAATTGAAGATATGTCGAAATACTCTCGTTTTTTTTGTTTTTTTTAAAATGAAATCGGGATACTATTTGATTAAATAGGCACTTAAATTGCATCAAATAAGGAAAAGTCAGAAGTACTCAATACTTTCGGTAAGTAGTTTTTTTTTAATTACAGATAGGTTCCTTCCTAGCAGAGCAATAAAAAACGAAAGGGGCCATTTTCTATTGTTGATGTATAAATTTACTACAACTAAGAAAGAATTTTTGCAACAACCGTAGAATTTGAAACCTACGCTGTTAAATTTGTCTAGTTTTAACCAACAAACTTTATGCTACTAAAGAAAAAAAATATGCAACATTTTTATAAGAAAAAAAGCCACAGTTTTGTATAAATTCATATCAAGTGATTAAAGGTTGAAGTACTGAAAGGAGATGATAGCTTACAGGTATAAGTAACTTTTTTATTCATAAAAGTACTGAACCCATATTTTCTTGAAGGAAAATGGAATAAAAACCTGGCGAACGAGAGTCAACGAATTCCTGGAAAGCCAGCAATTCAGTATTTTCGGAATAAAATTCTTTTCCCATAAAAAGTCGTCTAAAGTTAGAAAGAAGTGGTAGTCAGTGGAGCAAGGTCTTGAGTGAATGGAGGATGGTGAAGAAGTTCTAATTCTGTAGTTTTTCTATAGTCGTTAGTGAAGAGTATAGTGTTTTGGAAAAGTTGTGCAATAAGATAGAAGATTATTTATTGACCATGAAAGGCTATTTTTCTCTGAATTTTTGCATCATTTCTTGTAGTTAGTTGTAGTATATTTTAATTGTGACCGATGAGTTGATTTTCATTAAATCATGATGGTTCGCAGTTGCGCTTAAAAACCAAATGCTAACAATTAACTTTTTTTTTAATCGAACGCTTATTTCAAGTGTGTTTTGGAACTTCATCATTCAACCAACCAAATACACTATCCAAATCGAATCGCTAAACCCAAACCAACAAGACCACTAAAACGTAATACATTATTAATGCTTGGCGTGATCTGTATAATAGTGTGATTGACCGTGATTATTAATTTATTCCTCTCTCGGATGCCGTAGTTCCACTTAAGAACTCTTACTACAGAATAGTGTACATTTTTGAACGTTCGCTTTTCAGTAAAACTAGTTATTAAAAAAAATTATTTTAATATTTTTCAGAGCTTCCGAATATTACTATCTGCATTTAAGATATGTAACTTTTCAAAAAAGGAAAGAAAAAGGCCTTAAATTATGCCACTGTTACAACAAGCTGCAAAAGTCTTTCTGCAAATTTTATCCTTGATGACCAAATAGTTTAAATACAAGGGAGGGGGGACATTACTATGCGATGATTGTAATCTGTTTTTCCTGCTTAAAAGAATATATCTGTTCTGAAAGCAACGGAGAATTTTTTAAAAACAACAACAAAAATTTAATCAGAAAAAAGGGAGATTAAGAAAATTTTTATTTTTAACTCTGCAAACTACTTTAAACTTCATAAACATTTCATACATGAAGAAATGGGTACCTATTCGTTTTGGAGGACTGCATTAAACATGTTACCCCAGTAACTAAATTAATGTATTAAGTATGAAATGAATAATCCCAAGAAACCGAAGTGAAAGGATATGATTGTCAATGGAAAAACTTTATTAGGCTTCAAAAAATTATGGGGAAAACGGTTAAAAAGTTTTCAGCATTAGAAGCATGCAGACTTTTTCCATTCTAGTTTTTGAAGTTAATGAATTTATTTAATTGATTAGGTTTATTTTGTTTAAGTATCTACAACCGCAACATCTATTTCCACAACACCAATTGTATCGTAACTATTATTACTATCAATTAATCACGAAATATTATATCAAAATTAATATTCAGTTTGAAAAATTGTTAAAACCTAATATTCACTACAAATAAGCTATTTTACTAATTAATAATTCAATAAAGGTGTGTTTAGTACAACACAATGATCACTTTTACTGATTAAAAAAATTAATGCATAGAATCGATTTTTTTACATTATTGTGCTGAATTTTACACTGCTCATCCTTTAGCTCTTTTATTCACTAATTTATCTTTTTTCTCTTCCTCTTTGGGGGGTTTATGTTTCTTGAATTGGTCAACTGCCTTTATCAAGTCCTCAGACTTTGTGAAATGTTGTCCAATGCCTTTTGTGATTATATTGTTCGGTATTGCCCCGTACGGCCCTTTCAATGTCGTCATTAAGTGAGGCATACCCGGAGGTTGGTGTCTTGTTGAGTCACAAAACAGTTCTAGATCCGATTCTGAATTCTTCAGTCTACAAAATGCGGATTGAGAGCGAGTTACCATTCTATTGAAACTGACTTCAGGAGCACAAGTGTCGTGCAATTTCACATCGTTTAAAATCGTTGGGAACGATCCAAAAACAAGGAAGTTGGGTTCCATTCGAACTGAAGCCAAGAGACATTGAACGTCGATTTTGCCTGAAAATTGATTTTGCTATTTGGAAACCCTTTAATGAGAAGTCCTACCCCACCAGCCGTATTCGCCAGACCGTTCCCCTTCGGATTATCACGTATTCCGGTCGATGCCTCATAATCTGTCTGAGCAGAAATTTACATCATTTGAAGAAACCAAGGAACGGGTCGATTCTTAGATTTCCTCGAAAGAAGAATTCTTCCGATATATCCTAATGCTCCCAGAAAGATGGTAAAAAAAGGTGTCTAGTAATGGACATTACTTTGAATAAAAGATAATGTACCATTTTTTCACAATAAACTATTTTTTTAATGGAAAACGGCGGAAACTTATTTGTACTCCCAATACATAGTGAGACAACATAGATTTTTAATTTATAATGTAATCCATGAATTTGCGTAAAAAAAACGGGAAAAAAAGGAAAAACAGTCACAGGGAGTTCCTTTTCAACAAATGAATTTTCAAAGTTTAATCGTTTTTCTCTTGGCAAAGAATAACTCCTATAAAATAGAGGGATTAATTATGAAACTATAGTAAAGGCATTTTTATAAGTTAGCTATAAAACGTAAGAAAATTCAACACATATATTTTATTTGAGAAATATTTTGAAATTAGCTAATATATTTTACACAATTTGCAAAATTTTGCAAATTGTTTTATAGAATAAATGTAGTTCCATTAAGAATCTTGATTTTCCTTGATTTATTAAAAAAATTTCAATAATAAATTGCACAAAATTTTGAACAAATAACGCACTTTCAAATTTATTTTTTTCCTATTTTACATTTATTTCTGACCGTAATATGATAGGTTTGCGTAGGTGGTAAACTTTTATCGATAAATAAAAAAATAGCGAGAACTTTTAATAACTGCTAAACTAATACAGATCATCCAAATGTACATTTGGATTATCGGACTTATAATACAATATAATACGTATTATAATATAAGTCAATAATTTTGACTATAACAAAAATCAATGCAAACGACTCTATTGTAATCATTTAAAGTTTCAGTAGTGGCGGATCCAGCGGGGGGGGGGGTCATGACCCCCCACCCCCCAAATTGAAAAAAAAATCATAATAATAATTTTTTTAATAGTTTACAAAAGAAATAAAATATTTTAAAAATTATTTAAGGAGGCATATACACCTAGGTAGGTCGGAAAAATCAATTTTTTTTCCATCTAATTATGTTCGTCACTGTTTCAAGAATCATAATCCAAAAGATTAAAAAGAAATTCGTCATAGTTTTATTGTAAACATAAATAATGTTTAAGCACGCTTTAACCAAAGATTGTATAAAGGTGAAGATGGGAAACTTGCGAAACTCGATTAAATTCTCGACAAACACAAAGAAATAATAATCAGCCAAACCAGACCACAGAAGAATATTTTTGGAAGGCTATTTATATTCCTTTATTGGATAATATTTTAACAGATTTAAAGGACAGACTTTCCCCAGATGTGATGAAACTTTTTAATCTACGAGTTTTTTTACCTCGTCAAACTGTTACAGAAGAAGATCTTATAGTCGTTCGTGAAACTGCTGAGTTTTATAAGAATCTCTTAAATGCTTCCGTAAAAGTTGTCGAAACAGAATTTCATCAATGGGTGGCAAAATGGCAGCGTGAAACAGAAGCAGGACTTGAAGTGCCCAACGATCTTTCCAAGATTATTAATGCCT
Organism: Parasteatoda tepidariorum; assembly: GCF_982258835.1. Taxonomy (NCBI): domain Eukaryota; kingdom Metazoa; phylum Arthropoda; class Arachnida; order Araneae; family Theridiidae; genus Parasteatoda; species Parasteatoda tepidariorum. Next base: position 57,988,283 of record NC_141759.1, read on the forward strand.
GTGACATCGATTTGCGTACCCATCAATCAATATGTTGTTGATAATTTTAATAACTCTGCCAGTTAGTGCAGCAACACCAGAACGTTCCTTTTCAACTCTTCGACGTCTCAAAACTTGGCTTTGAGCAACTCAAAATCAAGAACGATTAAATGGACTCGCCTTATTAAATATTCATCGAGAAATTGATTTGGATGTTGAAAAAATCATTGACAGATTTGTCAAAGTTTCTAAAAAACGCATTACATTTATTATTTAAAGATTTTGAATACTTGAAGTATTTATGCTTTAACTAGCTTTAAAAACCCGTTTTTTTTTTTTTTTTTGTTTTTTTAATTTTTTTACACAAAAAATTACTTGTGGGGTATCCGTGTATATAAAGTATCCGTGTCTATGACCCTCCCCAGGAAAAATTTCTGGATTCGTCCCTGGTTTCAGTACAAATGCATTTACGTTATCATATTAATAGTCTTTCGAGATTATAAAATAGAACTGGGCTCGCCGCAACGCCAAATGCGATGAAATCGTAAATTAGGTGAAACAAATGGTGTTTTAGCGAAAGTATTGGTGAATGATTTTTGGTATGGAAAGAAAAAATATAAATTCCCTTCAATCCTTAAAAAATAAAAGGGAGTTTTTTTGAACAAATCCTAAATTTTTTATTCGATTACGGAATAACTTTCGTTAGATACATCACATAACCAATTAGAATTATAAGTCCAAATAATGTAAGCAACAAGAGAAATTAAGCAAGACCAAGCACGTTTGTTGCCGGATCACGCGATATCACAAGACGAAATTTTTTCCTGCAATTTCTGTCAATAAAATGAGACTTAGTGGTAGCCCTCAAATATGCATATTATCATCCAACTATTCTGACAGAAAATGTGTTTTTCTCGTGACAATAACAAATACAATAATGTGACAAAAATACAATAATGTGACAAAAACACAATATTGCCTAAGGTTTACCCTTATATTACTGCTGTAGTCTATGGAGTTACCAAAAATTAAACCCAACGTATTCCTATTTCTCAAAAACAATAAAATAACATTTACATTTTTTATTCTCACTTTCATTCATTGCTCCTTTAATCCCATCAAACTGCTTAACGATTCTGGATTTGAATTTTTTTTAAAATAATTAAATTTATCGTAAATTTGCATTTTGATTTAAAGTTTTCTTTGTGAAAAAATCAATTATAAAAAATTTTTAAGAATTTTGAAATTCGGCTAATACTTTTGATGTTTAGCTAATAATTTGAAATCCTTAGCTCGGGCCCGAACTCTCATTAGCGATTTTGATATACAGCTGACTTGATATACTAGATAAAATTTTGTCAAGTTTTTAACTCCTAAAAAAATTTTAATAATAGAGGTAGATAAAGTTGCCTCCCCCGACAATAATGTATTACATATGTAAATGGTACAGTGCAAAAAAATTTATATATATATCATAAAAGTTACTGTCTTTTAACAAGAGTTATCACCTTAAAATGCAATGCTTCTTCGACAAATTTAAGGAAGAAAAAACATATATTTTCGAATTAAAAAATATAGAGTAGTGTCTCTATAACTCAAAAATCATAATAGTGTGGGTTAACATACAAATAAAAAGTTGAGCTCAACTTTGACAAGCGTAATTTTGTGGGAGTTGCAAATATCTACACAAAAAATTTCAGATTTTTGTGTAGATATTTGCAGGTAATTGTAGGTATTTTTTTAAACAAATATTATATACACTGACGAATTTCAAATATTTAGAAGAAATTATTTTCAAACCATTGTAATTGAAACCTAAAATGAAGAAAATTTGCCAATAATTAAAACTAAACTAAATTCTTTCAAACACGTGAAGAAACTTTTTTAATAAGCCAGATTTTAACAAGATCATGTTGGTTAGCCGTTTTATTGGCTCGTAATTTACAAATATGTGATAAAAAATAGAATAATTTCACTATCAAACAAAATCTTTACCTGTCACACAAATATACCACAATAATATGTTTGATTTCTTTTTACAAGATATTATCAAACAAGATATTCAGTTTGTCCCAATATTTATATATTATAGTATTTAATTTCTGAATCTGAACTGAGATGGCTCAATTAACTTAGAACTCAAAACTAGTCAGCTGTTGGCACCTATGAATTAAATTTCATATTAATTGAATTGGGAGCAAAACTTTTTCAATTTAAAGTGTAACAACCAATAAAGAGAAAAATTCTTTTAAAACCATTTCCTTACCTTGTGATGTTTCAACAAATCTATCCATTTTTCTTATGAAAAACCATGAAAATTATTAACAGTGTAGGTTGCTAACATTACTAGATCTGCCAAAGAAACACAATTTATCCAAACAGGGAGATAAATATTCTTTATTTTACAAAAACAAATATCATACAACAGCTAATTATATGGAATTTCTTTAAAACATTAAGTACCCTACAGTTTACATGTATTTAAAAGAGATGTGCTTTATCAACATATTTTTAATCAAGCTGAAAGAGCGAACTAAATTTGCTACAATGAACCTTGTACAATCTATTTTAATTAATAGAAAAATATTATAAAGTTTTTGGTTATCTCACAAATTATAATAAAATCATAATTTAAACTCTTTTTTTACCCTTGTAAGGTTCACCAAACATAATAGGACCTAATAGCACAACATGCATAAAATCAATGAGTTCTTAACTGATAATCGCCGTTTTGAGTAATGTATCTAACCCAAGGCAGAGCTTGATAACCACTTTTTTCAATAATTTTAAGATAGCGAACTTGAATACCAGAGGTGGTAAAATATGGAATTTCAAATTTAACTTGTATCGGTGGTTTTCCTTCAGACTCTTCGCTTTCAACACTGGGAAGGCCAAAATGAGCTCTCATCAGATATTCTTTACCACCAGGGAAAGATTTCACACTCCAGATTATGGCACTCGATTCAGGGGCATATTTTACATTGCCAACAGTGGTTTTAAACTTAGGTGAGTCTGCATCAGTTGGTACTGGAATGATTATTTCAACATTATTTGCAGTGGAACGTCGTTTAAACTGGCTTTTTGCTTTTACCATATATTCCACACGACTATGAGCATGGCGCTCAATCACTGACTCGATCCATATTAATGGTTTAACATGAGTATTTAACCGGTAAGACATCAATTCAAATTCGCCATCAGGAGGAATGAAGGAAATAGTGCGATCATTTTCAAACCTGGACAGCCGCACACACTGGTGGAATTTCACATCCTCCAATTCAACAGATTTGCTCTTACCACGACCAGTACTTTCAAATAGAACTTTGTCGTTCAGTCCCAGACGCAACTCAGGCATACCAGAGAGATAAACTCGCATTTTGATGCAGCCAACAATTTCACTTCGTAAAACATTCCCATTAGCATTCGCCAAAAGGTTGACAGACTCTATGACATCCAAGAAGACTTCATTCTTGCGGTACTTAATGCCTTCTGACCTCCAAGATACTGCATTGGTAACAGCCATAGGTGGGCGAGGTTGGGCCTCCATTTTGTGACTCTCTTGGGTTATAAATTCTTGCAAAATCTTACTATCTGTAGTTTGTGGATAGCCAAAATCCATAAGTTCATCTAATAGCTCATAAATTATAACAAAATTATCTCTAATACTCTCTTCTTCAAGCTCCTTAAAGTATTCAATGAAAACCTGCACAATTTTATGCAGAAATACAAATACCAAAGCAACATTTGCATTTTTCTTAGATGTCGCCACAAGATACAAATTGTTATACTTAATATACATGAATGTCACACCATTGTGAGATAATATTGGGGTGATACAACCTTCTTCTTCCTTTTCCATCAGCAAAGGCATAAACTTATCAACAGCTGACATATCTATATCTCCTCGATAGTTTCTAGAAATTAAGACCTTACCCTTAAGGTCGAGCAAATATATAGCAGAGGCAGACATCTTGGTATCTAAAATGAAATATGCAATATTACCAACTGATTTAAGACAGAGTTTGCTTGAAACAGCTTTTTAACACAATCAATTAAGTAATGGTGAACAGTATGGTAGGTATAAAAGTCAAAGTGTTTTAAAACACTTTTAACGGTAGTAAAAAAAAGTAATAAAATACCTTACCATAATTAAGAAGCACACAAAATCTTATAACCCTATATAGATATCTTTTTGATAAGATTTTGCAAACTTCTTAATAATTAGGAGAAAGATTAAACTACTTTTTGGCCAACACTAGCATACAATACCATAAATAAAGTCTAGCAAAAAAATATAAGAAAAAGAATGAACAAACAAATTAAACAAAAAAATAACAGTGTGTGTAGCCAAATCTTTCAACAAAAAATAAACACTTTTTAAGCACTCAAAAAATATTTTTAAGCACTACATACATTAAAAAAATACAAAATAATTTTCAAAGACTTTACACGATTATGATAAAATAACTAGTTTCTGACAAAGAACTCTTTTCTTGATTATATTAGCTTTATAAAATGATCAAGAGATTTTTCAGCTTGATATCAGAGGGTTGAAAATGAAGCTGGAAATCAAGAATATTTAGCAAAATGCAGCAGAGTTGCACATGAGAGGGCAAAAATCTCACGGAACCAAACTCATTAGTACATGTGGACTCGCAAGTATTTCATCAAATGTGTCAAATGATTGGGGCTTTCATACATTAGAGAACGAGAGTTCCCCCAAATGGAGTGTTAGAATGAATTGTGAAAATGTTGGATAGAACAATATGAAAAGAACGTTTTTGCATAATATGTGGCGAAAATTGAAATGTTAAAGAAAAAAATTTCCATTACGAAAAGGGAAAAAAATCTCACTTTTAAAAAACATCCAATGAAAAAAGCTTCTTTAAGGGGTTTTAAAAAACAAAAATCGAAAATAAACACTTTTAAGCATTTCTTAAAGAAGCTACGCACCTTAAATAAGAAATCACTGGTAAAGCGTAGAGATTATGGATGCCATTGGCGAAGAGATAGTGGGTATATGTTCCCCTCAATAATTAAAAATCTAAGTCCCCCTGAATATTTAAAAGACAAAGAAAATTTCCATCATTCATTATCAAATTAAATCCATCAAAGTTAAAAACAAGAGATAAAAAAAAATTTTTTTTTACATATTTAGCATATATAAGAAGTTTTATTTCTTAAGTTAGAGTGCTATTATATCTGTGCATTTAAATTTTGTTCCCTATAAAAATTGAATCCCTGCAACGCCTATAGTAGAGATACCCATATTACAAGAAATTAAACCTCTTGAGCGTATCTTACCGAAGTTAACAACTAATTTTCATTTAAAAACTATTCAAAAAATTTTAAACAATTCAATTAACCAACTGAATATCTTCCACATCTAAAAGCATTCTTTTATCCACTGCTTTTCTTGGAAAAAACTGATTCTCCCATGTTATTTAAGGTGAAAGTTAGGAATTACAATGAGGGTTCAATACACGCTTGTTTCAATGCGAAATGTTTGGTTGGTTAAATAAAAATCAATGATAAATACTCTATCGCAAATGAAATAGTTTTTCTCAAAAAAATCTTTTATAAATCTGGAATAGAATGGCAATCTTAAACATAATACAATACTCAAATAATAATCTTATTAAAAAAGTATTTCAATAAATCTAAAAAATTACTAAATGAGTGTCAGATATACAAAATAACTCATACATCTCTTTTATTTTTAAAAACAAAGCAATCCACTGATAATACTTTTTATATGCATCATCTATGACTATAAAGAATTTAATCTAATATAAAAATATTAGCTGTGGTGAAATCAAAGAAAAATTTTTTTCCCAAAAAACGTTTTCTTTTGTTTGAAAAAGTATCAAAATATTTTAAAATATAAATACAAAGCAAAATATCAAAAACATAAAAGCTAAATTTAAGTAAGATTAAAAATAAAGGAACTTAATAATTGCTTTTTTTTCAATAAAATATTTGCAGAATTTAAATTAATTTATGAAAAGAAAAATTAAACTTAACATTTCTCTTATATTTAAAGAAAAAAAAAACAATCTTGATTGCTAACATGTGTTACCAATAAAAGAATAAAGTATGCTTAAAATAAATTTGAAGTACCTATGCTCTAAGAAACGATTCTTTTACTGCTATTGATTTCTCCATAGTTTTTAAATCCGATATTCTTTATACGATATTATTTATTCAAACAACCTAATCTCGAAACGAAACAAGCATTTGAGGAGTCCGATTCACATGATTATGTCGTCAATCTTTTTTTCGGAAATTACTACTACGGATTTCATGATTTTTTATTGTGATGATTATTTACAAAATGCGAAGGATGAAGTAATTTGTGCGTTTCTAGCTATGCTAGAACTTAACTCACAATGCTAGAACATCACTCACAATGCTAGAATATCACTCACAATGCTAGCTAGAATATCACTCACAATGCTAGAATATCTCACATAATATAAGAATAAAAAATTATTACATGTTCAATTAAAAACAAATTATATAGTTTTTAGTTTGTAAACACTGCACTTTTGTTATTTTAAATTATATGTTCGTAATTATTAAAAGTATCTTGCAGAAAGATAATAGTGCTAGAGAATTTTGCTGCAGATAGCTCCAAAAAATTCTGCCACAGGGGTGAGGATTAAGTTTTGAAATATACACATAAAAGGGTAGTTACAAAATTTTTGAATATCAAATTCAGTTATTACGTAATACAGTACAGAACCCGTTATCCGGAAATCAGAAAACCGGAAAACCAAAAAACCGGAAAGAAATTCGATTAGTTTCCCCGCCATTTTTTTAAAAAAAAACTTTTTTTTTTCCTCATAAGATTTTAGGATTTTTCGTTCTTTTTTGAAAGATGTTTACCTTACCATCATTTTGGAAATAATCATTAATGTATTACTTAATCGTTTTTTCTTCTTTTTAAGATTATTTTTAATTTTTTTTTTCCGTTGGGTTTAACTATAAAAAAACGGCTTTTTGTTGCGATTGAAAAAACTGGAAAAATCAGTTATCCGGAATATCGATGGTCCCGATCGTTCCAGATAATCGGTTCCCCACTGTATAACACATTTTGATAAAGTGTTGCCGTGTTAAGTGAGTGCCCTTTTTTGTGTGGTAGCACCCGGCACTTTTTTATTCCTATGAAGAGCTCTGATACCAGTATGGAAATATTCCCACATAGATAAATTGCAAAAGTATGTTAAATGGGCCCGACTAATACCTTACTTCACTACCAGATAGCCTTTCAAAGGAAATTAGCAGAAAGCACAGATTTAATAGATCCATAATTCTTATTTTTATACAGCTTTAGAATAAAAGCAATAATGAGATCTTATAAATGTATAAACACATAACAGGCGAGGGAGATAGACATCACAACAGTAATGGTATAATAATATATTATAACAAGATCAATTTCAGTAATTGCTTTCCTCTAAATCATTACACAACTTATCTTGCTTGACAATTAAAAAAGTTTCAGATCCAAATAGCGTATTATTAAACCTAATTCAAACTGTATTAAATTATATACAAATGATGGTTGTATTTAGGTCTTTACAATAATTATTAGAAAAACTTATGGCATACTTTGATGATTTAAAAATCAAATTTCAGTTAACATATCATAAAAGTTCACGTCAATACAATAAACACAATCACAAATAATCAACAATATGTCATTTTAAAATTTCAAAACTAAGTAGCCCATTTCATATGAGCATATAATGTCTAAACTTTCTAAAACATATACATGCTTATAAATTGAGATTCGATTATTTCTGACAAAAGGAAAAATTCATAAATAATTATATTCTTTTCTTCAAAACATACAATTTTAAATAATAACAAGAAACTTTAAAAATATTAAAACTTTACCAATGAAACGTCTGCTGCAGTTGGAATTTTGATTTCACTTCACACCTATTCTCAAAATTTTTTTATATATATAATTTAAATAAATTGCATGAAACAGTGTTATTTATATGTAATTTGACAAGAAAAACTATTTTAAACTCAATATTTCATTTAAATTTTATTTACAAGACGAAATTATTTTAATTTTAAATATGAAGAATTATAATCGATTAATCGAAATCTTCAACTAAATGATGGCTGTCTGGACGGTGTGTCTATTGCACCGATTATCGGCGCAGTAAAATTCATTTTGCTATCTTACCGATCAAATTTTTAACCAATCATAGAGCGTATCTGTCCACGTGACTCTCCGATTTTTTTTCCAAAAATAATTTAGCTCTGTTTATCGTAGTCAAGGCAGCTACAATTTTTGTAGCATCTTGATTTTCTTCATATGAAGAATAACAAATAGCCATTCATGAATTTGAAAAAGAAAAAAGGACGATCTTCTGGAAGAGAGAAGCGAAAACTTTACAAAATGCTTCAAAGAAATTTAAAAAATTTGATAAGGCTTCACTGGAATTGAAATACACATGGTGGAAGAATTCATTAAAAAAAATGTACAGATAACAGTCGCCAATCCAAGTAAGTAAATTTTGTATTGTTTAATTAATTTTTAAAATGTGTTATTTAAAATGAATTATTTAAAATGTGTTAATTGATTAGCAACATCGTTCCTGATGTCACCATGTCAATAGTCACTATACACCTTGTAAAGAACAATTTAACACTCTTGTTTTATATGTTCTCTGACCTGCTATCTATTATTTTATATTGTGTCTGCAAGCCCTTATAGAGTTTAGTTTATACATTTTTTATACGTAGTTTGTTTAAAAAAAATTTTATTTTCCAGAACCTTTACTCAAAATTGTTCAGCTGCTGTCTCCAGATGAACAATTTTTGCAGATAAAATCAATGAATGAGGATCATGACCATGTCCTCTCCGAATCTTTGTTCCGTTCTTCGCCTAAAGAAAGCCTGATACCGGTTGAGCACCAAGAGAAAGTTCAAAAATATGTGAATCTCCAAGTATCTATATTTTTGTTCCATTTCATATAGGTAAAAATTTTTCCTACATTTACTCTGATTATCTCCATTTTCTATCATAATATTGTTTGTATAGTTAAGAAATTATTTTGTTACTCAGAGTGATTTACACTGACTTACGTGTGAATATTATAATATCTATTTGAACTTATTGTTGTTGCTCAAACTGTTGTTAATGGAGATTTCTGTATCGTGATCTGCGGCAGAGTAATCGCAAAGTCCAGGAAACTTCCGGGCAGTGACCCGCGAGAAACTAAAAGAAATGTCATAGAAAGGGACGGACTTGTTAGGTATAACTTGTAGTTACCCCTAGGCAATTATCTACATATATTTTTTTAAAAAATTTGCAAGTTTAAAATCTGTTTGGCACCTTGGCAATTGTAGTTGCTTCGCCAGATCACAATACGAAATATCCCCTGTTTTTTTACCTTGCCATAATGTCAAATGTATTTCAGTTATATATAAGAGCATAGTAAATTTTCATATGCAGTCCTTGCTTTAAATTTTATGTATCCATAAAATATGGTTAGAAGCAAAGACGCATAGAAAATTCAAATTCTGAATTTGTTTTTGGCCAAGTAAAATAAGTTTTGAGGCAAATTTAATGTTTGTGTTCTAAAAATAAATTCAATGAAATACTTGGAAGTAAAGCAAGTACATTGACTTTAGTTATGCAAACTGTTATAACAATATAATTTTTTTAATAATTTAATGCATGACCCTTATAATAGTATTATATTAGTATACAATTTGTTTCCGATTGAGGAAGAATATATTCGGAGTGTTATTATCATAAATAGTGATTTTGTGCTGACATTTAATATAATTCATATTTCTTTAAATATCTTTATTCACTTTAAATTATGACATAGTATTTTTTATGATAATGATATTTTTTTTTATAAGTTTTACTGTGTAAATATTTTTATTTAAATAGTATTGTAAAAGCTTAAAAATAGAAATAAATCCAAAAAGTTAATATAAAATGCATATAACAAAATTAGAAGGAGTTTAAATAACGCATCATCACCAACTCACTAATACATATACAGTGATACCTCGAGATACGAGTTTAATTCATTCCCTAACCTTGCTCGTATCTCAAAGCAATTTTGTCCATTGAAATGCCATTAATCCGTTCCGTCCCCAAAAATGCTACCCTCAATTGTTTTTGTTGTGTGTTTTTGAATAAGAAAAATGTATTTATAAATGACAAATACTATGTAAAAACATAATAAAAGAGAATGTAAAGCAGAAAAAACTGCTTTTATAAAGTGTTCATGCATATTTGTATTTTGGTTACTTAAATGCAACTTACACACAACTTAAATGCTACTATATGCTTAATTTTAGTCACTGCTTTTCTCTTCACTGATCTTTGCTTTTTTAGCCAGATTTTAAAAAAAACTGTCCAAGGAGGTTTGTTTCTTCCTTTTCAGAATGCTGGAGAAATGAGTTAGGCAAGTCTCATTAAATAGCTCCAATGTACGACCAGTTTCAACTTTTTCAGGGTGTTTCTTTTCCACGAACTGTGAAATTCTCTTCCACATTCCCAAGAATTCTTTTATCTCATTTGTAGAGATAACCTCCTCCACCTCTGGTTCTTCCTCGAATCCAATTTCTTGCAGTACGCCCGAATGCTCACCCATCACCAGGTCCATGGATTTTCTCAGAGGCACAATCTCCTCCTCCGCTGGCACTTCGAGTTCGAATCCTTCAAAGCTATGGACTTAGCCGACAGCACAATTTTCGGCTATAGATTTCGAGGCTCGGTGGGTGAACGGGAGCATTGTCGAGGACGAGAAGGGCTTGCAAGGCCATTCCTCATATCTCAAATAACTCGTATGTAAGGGCATTCGTATCACTGTATTTGAATCTTTTTTATTGTTAAAGACACAATTTTTAACTCTAACATTATAAAATATAAATGCAACAATAATGTGAAAGGAACAAGTATATTAATCTTGCATTAAAACAATTTCAATTTGGTCAGATTTATTATTTTCCCTTCCTTAGCTTTTCTAACTGCACAATTTAGCAAATCAGACTACAATACACAATTTAGCAATTCTTTCTAAAATTAAAAAAAAAATTCCTTTTTTTTTGCATATTTAAAAAAAATCACTCATTAAATGGCCCAAAAATTAATTCTATTATTTATGCCGGGTTCCCATCGCCCTTAAAAACTACTTTATTTTTATTTTAGCAATTTTTATCTTCTGCAATGATTTCTTTTATCTAGCTTTTTTTTTTCTTAAAATATTTTTTATTTTTAGGTTTAACGACAAAAGTTGTTGGTTTGAAGAGGAAGAAAGGTAATAGGCCCACTCCTTTTACAAGAAAAGCAGTTTTGGAGGGGAAAAAATATGCTTATGAACTGCTTTGTAGATGAAGAGACATTATCGAAGACCATAAATAAAGGCATTTTGAAGAAGAAGCTGCTATAGAATGTGGTATAGAGAAGGTTTCTTCTTGTATGGAATCATGTGTTGAAATTAATGAAGTGAAGCTGTTCTTTACTTCTGATGGGTGGCTATTGGTTAAAAATGTGATTTTACAAAATCGAGAATGATGACATGAGAATGTTATTCATGCAAACAAGATTGCGGTATGGTGATACTATTTTGTGCGACTCTTATTCGCAGTGGTATCACTATTCCTGTGTCGGCCCTCTGCAGCCTCCAGAGCAAAAGTATTGTTCAAAATCTAAACTTTTTAGACTTTTTTTTTAGCTTATTTTGATTTTCTTCCTGTGAGATATATTTTGAATAGATATTTGTCATGTGTAAGCCAATTTTGAATAAATATTTGTCATGTGTAAGCCATCTTTATATTTTTTTTAATTTTGAAACAAACTTTATTTCTTAATTAGTAATTTTTATTGCTTTTTTTTTAAAAAAAATATTTGTTTAACCATTGTCAAATTTCAAGTGAATGTCCACATAAAAACTCATCATTTACATTTCATTATTAATTTCTGATGGACTTCAATGACATAAATTTTCCCACCAAGTTGTTAAATAATTAAGTTTCTAGGTATAGGTGTTACCTATTTTGATAGAATAGTACTTTACTTTCAATAAATTTGCATTCAGTATGTTCCTTTTAACTGTAATTTATGTAGTATATGTTTCTTTCAACTTTGTGATTGCTTGCTTCTAATCCTAATTGTATAAATTTATATTTAGTTTTTTAAATCTGCTACATTTTTGTCCAATAAAAGCTTAGTTTCTTCCTGCATTTGTGTTTGATGAAATTTTGATAATATACAAGGTTTTGTATTTATAGAAATGTTTCGAGAATAAATTTTTAAAAAATCTCCTTTCTTTCCTACACTTATTCTTTAAATATTGATTATAAAATTCCTATTTATCAACTTCCTCTGTTTTATGAAGATTTTACTTTGAAAATTATCTTTTATATTTGATTCTTAATTTAAATAAGTGGAACTTAAAAAATTTTAACCTCCACAACATATGTATAAAATCAAACATATATAGTACCAAACATGGTATTACTTTGATACAGGCACTGAAAACATTAAATCGTATTTAATTAATTTTAAATCTTAAATGACAATACAAATAAATCTGAGTTACTTAAGATTCCAGCAGTTTATCTTCACACAATTTTATTTTTTAACTTATTTTTGTGTCTACTCCAGGTTAGTGAAAGGACATTTTATACTATGTCCCAGGTTCAAAAAACAAGTGCTTTAAATTTCTCAAGAAATACTTAAAGATTATTTTTTAACTTTGAAGATGTTTAGTTTTTTGCGCATCAGACACAGATCTATAGCAATTCAGTTGAAATTTGAGACTTCTACCCGTAAGGCAGAAAAAATTCTAAGTTTATTTACAATAATTCTCTTAAGTGGTAAAGTGACAAATTTAGCTTTCAGTGGTCCAAAAGTAATCGTAACTTGTTTTGTCAATAGGCAGGGCTGATTACGCTCTGGGAAAATCCCGAATTTTTCGCTAACAGTGATCCTAAGATCGAAGGTTCAGACGTTTCAAAAAATCATTGATCACAGAAGTTTCTGGAAATCAAAATTTCAAAGGCGAAACTTAAAAACACAGTTTATTTTATTTGTTTGATAGATACTTTATTTGTTTGCCAGATACTTTATAAGCTTATATTCCTGATAAATATTTATTTTTTATTAGTAAATGGTTATTATAATCATAAACTCAAGAAAAACATACAGTAAAACCTTTTTTTGTGCATTGTATAGGGACCGCATAAAAGAAATCATACAAAAAAAATTATAAGTTATTACGTATAACAAACAACTTTGTACGATATAGTACCTAAAAAAAAAAAAAATTTATGCGGTGCTTAGGGACCGCATAAAAAAAGTTGGACTTAAAAAAAATACATCAATGATTTATGAGAGAATGCTTTCAATTAAATTAGACCTAAAGAAATTTTAAAAATAATTAATTCTTCATTGTCCATGTACATGGAGAAGTTTTCAAATTATGCGTTAAATAGTTTGCTGCTACTCGTCGTAAGCAAAACGCGCATCTTCTGAAATGGTTAACAATAGCTTGAAGATAGGATTTCAATTGATTTGTTTCTTAGTACCATAAAATTGGTGATCAGTTTTATGACGACGGTCGACTGGTCAATTGCTTGTAAACCTCATGAAGTGTAACTTTAAACACCAAATTGTATCTCAAAAATTTCAGATTGACCCTCGTATGTACGTAACTGACTCTGCCTTATCAAGAGATTGTTTAAAATAAATGAACAGAGCATCGCGAAATCCAGATACATCGTTGTCAAGGAGAGACCACGTAATCAGAATTCGCCCACAACATGTATATGTACATTGATAGGAAAAATTAAACTGGCGCTAACGCCGCTAAGATTCATATACCGCATAAAAATAAATCACACAAAACCAAAATCGCATAAATAAGGACCGCACAGAAACAGGATTTACTGTATTTGTAAATTTTAATTACTTTTCCTGGTCATCATAGGTATGTATAAAATTTTAAATATATTCTAAGTAAACTAAGAAATATTGAAAAAAAAGGAAAAATCTGAAATAGACTAAAATTATGGAAAAAAAAAACTTAACGCTTTTTTTATTTTTTTGCATCCTGACTGAATTAGGAAGTAATATGACCCTCAATCCATTAGTTACATATGTAGTTTTAGTTTAACACAAAAGAGAAATTCTTGGAAATTGATCATGATCCGATCTAACTGTACAAACAAGTACGCTTTTAAAACATTGCCCCTGTCCCTGAAACTGATATGCCTTCAACCATCAAGATTAGAAGCAAAGCTATTTTAAACTGAAAATATTTTGCCATAGTAAAAACGAATTGACTATCCTTTAATGACAGAAAGAGATGTTTGTCCTGAAATGTATCGTAACATACATTCCATTCGTTTTTCAGCCTGGAATGTACAATGCGCAACAAAAGGAAAAAAAACAACGAACTGGACCACCCTGAATAACTTTTGATTTGATGATAAGATGTCTAGGACTTGCAAGTCTGTACTAAAATTAGCACATTTGAGGTCACCATGGTGACCTCAAATGTGCTAATTTTAGTACAGACGATATTTTAAGTGCCAAAATTAAATAGAAATCGCACTTTCTTCCAATAAGCATACCATTTTTGACGGATTTGGATTTCTAGACCCCAATATATACGGGTAGCAGCAGTCCATGAAATATGGCGGTCAAGAAAGTGCTCCAAAGTTTGGACCTCTTAATGTTAATTTTACTTTACTTACGCATCAAAATTTTTTAAGCGAATCGAAGAAAATTTTCACACACTTATAAAATTCATTTATCCAAAAATAATTTTTAGTAAACTTTCATTATTTTTTATTATTTTATTCAATTTTGGTAAAAAAAACTTTTGAAAAGTTATCAAGTTTTTTTGCATCAGTTTTTAAATAATATAATTTTACATGGCAAAATACAAAATTTGAGCGAAATCAGTCGAATAGTCTCTTAGAAATTGAATTTCAAAAGGGCTAGATATTTAAACTTCGATCTCTCAGGAACTATTCGATCGATTTCGCTCAAATTTTGTCTTGTAAAATTATAATTTTTAAAATGGGTGCAAAGAATTGTATACCTACTTTTAAAAAGTTTTTCAACCATTATTGAATAAAATAATGAAAGTTCATTAAAAATTAATTTTTTGCATAGAATTATCTAATTTGCTTTAAAAGTTCTCGAGATGTAGCGAAATACACAAAATAGTAAGATTTACATTAACTTCTCCTGGCTATAAATTGTTGCCGCTTCCACCTATATTTAGGGGTTTCGTAAATCTGTCTGTAGCCTTCCAAAAATGGTATATGTTTATTCAGAGAAAGTACTTTTTTTTTTCTGACTTCTTCGTAACTTAAAATATCGTCGACTCTTATTAATTAGCATATTTGTGGTCACCCATCTCGTGAACCATTAAGATTGAGCCCTAAGCGTGAAGGTCTCTGATCATTAGATCAAAAGTTATTTAGAGTGCCCTTAAGGATAAATTGAGGTATTTTTCAAAGGTAAAAATGAAATTAATATTTAAATATGTCATTAGGTTGAAAAGGGTTCAAATGAATATCTCAAAATTTACCTCAAATATACCTCCAGAGGTATATGTAACAACCTGAGGTGTTTCATCTTACATTTGAGGAGAGGTAGATATTTACTACTTTAAGGTGTTTCTTTTTCAACCTTAGGTTATTACTTATCAACCTGAAATATAATTCTTTACACCTAGCTATGGAACTATTTGTTCAACAACCTTAGGTGCTTCATTTTAACACTTCAAGTTATTCTGGAGCTGCCTAAAGTGTATTTTTTGACAATTGTAGAGGTAATATTTCATTAACGTGAAGTGTTCGCTGCTCTACTCATTACAGATATATAACAAGAAAACTGACTAGAGCCTAAAATAGCTATTTTTAACGCAAGTAAGTAAGAATGTTGGGCCCAAGCTTTATAAATGTGAATGCACACTTTAAATATTGCCAATGATTTCCCCATCATTTTAAATTTAAAAACATTAATCTGAAGACAAAATGTTAAGTGTAGATATAGATTCCTAAAACACGGTTTCAAAGTATCTGTCTTTGGATGGAGCTCCCACTCTGCATTTTTGCATTATAAAACCAAGTGAGAGGTTTTCTTGGACTATGGGTTGGATTTTGTCATTGGAATCCGTCATTCACTAAGAATTTTGGAATTAAATGACTAAGCAAAATTAATTACTTTTGATAGTTAAATAAGACAAAAATTAAATTTTTTTGCCATTCATTTTCATTGCCTCGTTATTGGATACATAACTTATTGAAAAAAGTTATTTAATCTTCATTTAATTTATAAGTCAACCACCGAAAATAAATTACATAAAATATATTTGATCAATATGAAGTTAATAACATTAATAATTTATAAGGCAGTTTTCTCTCGCAGTCCCAACAATTCTCTACTAAAATAAATAACTATTAATATTAATATATTATGTTCAAATGCTAGATGTATTATAAAAAGCTGTATCGCAAAACATATTTTCATATATTTTAATGGTATACCATTAATTCCTCTGTCACTTTATGTAGTGTATTATTATTATTATAAAAACAGTTGAATTTAAATTATAATTATGAAATATTATTATTAAAAAATATTTTCAACCAGACAATTAAGTTTAATATAATTTATTTAAATAACCGTAATAGCTATCGCCCCTAAAACTGTCTCAAAAAATTTATAAATTAAAAGAAAAATAATAATTTCGAAAATTTTGGTACCCTTTGAAATAAATGATAAATAAAAAATAGATATACAGAAAAAAAAGTAGATATACAGAAAAAAAAGTAGGAAAAGACACCTTTATTTGTACTTTAGTAAAAACTTTATTTAAATTATTAATTAAAATATAAATTAGTCGAAAGAAACAATTAATATATTTAAATAAATCCAATGTAATGTTAATAAATAATTTAGTTTTTAAAAATTCTATGAAAAATTTTATACGCTTTAAGGAAAAAAGAAATAATGTTCTTTTATTTTTAAATTTTTTGTTGTTGGTGAAACAATGACAACCCATCAAACAATGACAACCCATTACCAATTTCACATACACAGGTAGAAAAGAACTTATAGCTATTGTACCGATGAATTAGTTTCTGTAAAGTGGCGCTGTTGTCAACGTCGGCGCGATAGCTCTGAGGCTATCTTACCGATAGTCGGTGTAATAGACACTGCCCTGTCTGGAAGCTTGTTGGTAAACAGCTGTAATAGTAAACAGTATTTGCTGTCCAAAATTTATTATTAAAATTAAAAAGAGCTTCATCTGTTACTTACACTTGTAAAGAGCAAGAAAAAGTCTTAATGATGTGATGGAAAACTTATAACTTAACATGAAAGTTAAAGAGCATATATTTATTTGTTTCATAAACTGTCGATTGATTTGTAACTCACCACAAATGTTCACTATCTCTTTAAAAGCTTTCATACAACTTATTTAAAGCTAGAAATGTACATAGACTTATTTTCAAGCCTTAAAAAGGTATGGATACCATGAAATCGTATGCATGTATTGATGTTTATGATCCAAATTGTACAGTTGTCGATACATGTAATAATTTAATTCAAGATGATAATGTACCTCTGACCAATAACCTAAATCATGGAGATTCTATAACCCAGGCTACATATTTAACTGATTCGAATAACCTTAGTTTATCCAGTAACGAAGCTGTTGCCAGTGCTGATTTTATAACTTCTGCACCTACAGCAAATGAGGTTGATCCAAAACAGCAACACAAGAAAGAAAAGCGAGTAAAATCAAATAAAAGTCAATGGCGTAAAGAGAAGGGAAATAAGTATCTCAACAAGCCTTACCGAAATTACAAAGGTATAGAGATCCAAAGCAAAGAATTTGTTGACTATGATTGCAAATGTCAAATGAAGTGCAAAGAAGTGCTATCGCCAAGCGAGCGTAAGCAGGAATTTCAAAAATTCTGGGAATTAGGATCGTATGAAGCTCAAGCTATATTTTTAATAGCTAGAGTGGATGAGCAAGTCACCAAAAAAAGTACAAAGAAGAAAAAAGACAAGAAAGATGATAAAGAAGAAGTAATTACTCCCGATGAAATTCCAGAATCTTCTACTGACCATAGTTCTAAAAAATGCAAAAGACAATATTCCAGAACTTATATTTTAAAATCAAAACAGGTGTGTCGCAATATGTTTGTCAAGACTTTAGGTATCACATCTAAACGTATCAATACCGCCTTGGTGAAAATGCGCTCTAAAAGCCTTATAGATCACAGAGGGCTTTCACAAGGCGGGAAAAACAAAATAAGTGAAAAAAGGTATGATGAGGTTGTTGATCACATCAAGAAGATGCCCCGGTACAAATGTAGTCACATACAGGGAAAGTTCGACTCTGAGTTCCTTCCTCCTGAACTCAGCTTGTCTAAGATGTACGATCTTTATGTTAAAGAGGTTGATCAACCTGTGAGTTTGTCTATGTATAAAAAAATATATTATGGAAAATTTAATTTCAAAATGAAAGGTATTAAAAAAGAAATATGCAATGTATGTAAAAGTGAAAGGAAAATTAAAAGTGAAAACTTGAAAAAGCAGCAAGCTCGTGAAAAACTTCAGATGCATTTTCCAACTCATCCAAATAGTCAGGTTATGATCCAAGAACAATATAGGGCTCATAATTTTATGCCTCCTCCTCCTATTAATTGTAATCAATCATGGCTACCAGCTCCTAATTTTCAAATGTCTCAACATAATCCTACACACTATTTTGAACAACCAATGACATATGAAGCAATACAGTAGTAGTATAATGCATTAATTTTAAAAATTATTTTCTACTTAAGGTCAACTTTTACAAGAAGTCGAATTATTTTTTAATGAAAATTCCTAATTGTGTGCAGTTTTATTTTTTATGTAATTAAAAATCAGGTACTGAATCTATGATTCAAATCACTACTTTGCAATGAATTTTTAATTATCATTTTAACACTGAAAAAATTGTTCCTATCCACAAATCATTTTATTTTAATTATTTCAGTTTTCATCAGTAAATTGATTATTCACCTATGAATTTTAATATTTATTATATTCATTAAATCTATCATGTAAATAATTAAATCTATCTGATAAATCAATTGAATATCCATTGATTTATATGAAAATTATTGATTAATTTTGACATGGATGATTTGAAAATGTATAATTAAATTATTATGAATTGCTGCAGTAAAATTTTAACTTTAATAATCAACTTTCTTTTTAATAGTTATGACTTATTCAGTATAAATGTTTTTCTATGTTCAATATAATACATAAATTCTGTGTTTCGTTCTCCTTTAGCAATAAAAAATATTCATTTTACAATAATAATTGCTAATAAATAGAAAAGCACAATTTAAAAAGAAATTGGCATTAGTTAAAATTATTCTAATGTTAAATAATAGTTCGTTTATAAAAAATGAATTTTAAAAATATTCTTTTTTTTCCTCCAAAATATTCAAAAATTATGTAATTTAAAATTAAAATATGTGATTATATAGGCAAAAAGTTAGATTTGTAAATACCTGAATTTTAAATTAACAATTTTTAACTAGTCATTTCTTTGCAGTACTCTTGATTTTAACATGTAAGAAGGAAAGCAAGGCTGTTGTATTGTTGAGTCATTCACTGTCATTGATTTATGGATCTAATATGGACATATGGTACGATTTGTAATTTTTGAATATTTCCACCAAATACCTTTTTAAATCAGCTCTGAAAACAATTAAGAAAATAAATTTTATTTTGAATATAAACAGGCAACTCAATGTTACTTATTAAGCTAAGTATTGTTGCTATTAGGATCTAATAGCTTGCAACTAAACTACGGAATTTTACAATTAACTACAACTAAACATACAGAATTTTTGAAAAATTTTTTGCCTGTAGCTAACTAAATTTCTAATGCAAATATATATATATCAGGGGTCTGTCTAGGTTTTCTGAGAGGTACCTATTTTGTGAAAATTTAGATATAACTTGTGAAAATAAAACATTATATTTAAAAATCGACACAAAAATATGGATTTATCATTTCTTATGGGTTACAAAAATAAAATTTTAAGAAAAAGTATTTTGTGAAATTCCTAAAGTTGAATTTATGAAGGTACCGCTACATGGTAGTAAATTTGGCCTGTATAGACCCCTGTGTATATATATATCAGGGGTCTGTCTAGGTTTTTCTGAGTGGTACCCATTTTGGGAAAATTTAGACATAATTTCTGAAAAATTAAAAATTATATTGAAAAATCAACACAAAAATATGGATTTATCGTTTCTTAAGGGATACAAAAATAAAATTTTAAGAAAAATTATTTTATCAAACTATCGTTTTTCGTAAAGTTCAATTTGTGAAACTACCGTTTTTCCTGAAGTTGAATTTGTGAAGGTGCCGCTAAACAGTAGTAAATTAGGCCTGGGCAGACCCCTGTATATATATATATATATATATATATATATATAGTGAATTTTATGACTTTTTTTAGGAGACGATGACTAGCCACAAGAATGAAAAACACTAGTGGTAAATTTATGATTAAGTGTTATGAGTATTTTCTGTTTAGTTCTCATTCCAGGAAATTTTCATACTTAATTTATGGTGTGGTTAATTACAAATGTTATATAGTGAAGAAAATCCTACTAAAAATTACATACATTTTTATTTAATTTTTTTTTTTTCAATAAAAGCATATCATTGGTTCACATTTTTGATTGTCTATTGAACTTATTTCAAAATTGAATTAAGTCCTGAAAAGTCGGAATTGAATTGTACTGTAAGAAAAAAAATCTTTATGAAAATTAAAATTTTAAAGATTTATTTTATTGAAAATAATATAATTATTTGTTCTTTATTTTTAAAACTCATATCCATTGGATGATAAATCCAATACAATACAAAATATTTATACATCATTTGTAATATCAGTTGAGTTAACTAATCTCATTTCTCCGTCAAATAGAATCTGTAGATGTTACTTCTATGAAAGCTTCACTCAGATGATAAGTGATTACCTATTGCCAAATATTTGAATTTTCCGTACATTTTTTTTTATTTATTAATATCACTTCTGTTAGCTCTTATAAATGTTAAAAACTAACTCTTTGGTTGTAGACTTGTTTTCCTCATGTGTTATTTGTATGTGCATTACTTAAAAACCATTCCATTTTATAGTTTGTTATGGTTTTATTTTTTCAGAATGTTTTTTCTGCTTTGTTTCAATACAAAAATAATTCCTAGATTTAGTTTTAAACTATTCAACATTTTGTTCCAATATCTGCTACTGTTGAACCTCATTTTACAAAATCTCATTTAAGGTAGACATTCAATTTCAAAATCTCTAGTAGTCTTTTATGAATAAGCCATTATATTCCTCTTACTGACACTACATTTACACGAGATCTGACATCAGAATTGTGACATCACCAAACAAAAACCTGATTTTTAACCTCCAATTATCTTAGACTGGTTTCAGGCAAATACAAGAAATGCAACTTCGAGTTAAGGCAGAATTCTAGCCCGTGATGATTGGATCTTGGCATTATTACCTACCAATGATACATTTCATTTTATTGAAAACTATTTGGCTGTGACCATTATAGTCACTAAATCCATTTAGTGCTTTGATTTGTCGTTAAACTTAGGCATTTCTAAAAGAAAGAAAATCAATTAAATTTCTTATTATTGTACATTAACATAATTGATATAAGTTAGTTAATAAACATATATGTACTAATATTATTGCTCAGTGTTCTCCATTACGTTTGACTAACCTGAGCAACTTCGTTTATCTGCAAATGAATAAATTAATTCCCAAACGCCCTCAGCTACTGAACTAAATTGAACAATTGTAATACATGACTCCAACAAAATAATACTCTAAAAAATTTGGAATGTAGAAGGAAAAAAAAATATTATTCAATGCTTATGAAACAAAAATTTCCAACTCAAGTTAATTCCTGTTTATATGATAGTATATTAGTTGGTTAAATTAAATGAAACTACAGAAAAATCGAACTACTGAAACAAATAATAAGTAACATTCAGAAATACTTTATTTTTCCAACATTCTTCAACTTTTCTTTAAATCCCACATTTTAAATTTAATATAAAAACTATACAAATCCCTTGTGATCCTGTTTGTACTTACAGATATAATATTTTTAGCAGAACCACTTTTATTTTAAGCTTAACTTTTACGACATTCTATATTTATCTGTGTGATAATAAATGCTAAAAATATCAATCCCAACTATAACTGAAAAATGTGTTAAAACTTAATTTTTTTCTGTGTCAAATTATCAATCATTTATTAATTTGATTGAAGGTATTGCTAAAAAGAAAAAAAGTAATATTATTTCTCGCAATTCGGTGAATAGATGGGTCATTCCATATCAGTTCACCTGGCAATAGCACCCACCTTCTCTGATTTTGATAAAATTAGTATGATGATGATTTCAAAGTTATCAATGATATTGCAAAGAGTAAAAGGGTTAAAAAGTTATAAGCTTTCATATTTGTAACAAAAAAGCATTTTTCAGTTTGAAAAACTAACGATCGATTGTTAGTTTTTCCAAATAAAAAGTGTTGTGATTTGGCTAAATGCAGTCAACAGTGATGACCCTGATTCTAATTTTAATGTCCTAAAGCCTAATATAAAAATGTATTATCCATGTCTCAGATCCTTTAAAACAAGGAAATTTTGTTTTTAAAGTCGTGAATAGCTTTGTTGAAAATATTTTTCAGAAGGACTATCAAAATTCCAGTGCAAGGTTGTATTTTACATTAATGTTGCATTTTACTTTATTGTATCTATCTTTTTGTTGGTATTAATTTAAAGATAGATTTTGTTTGTTTTATTGTTGATTATATATTATTTATGTGCCAATTTGTTTTATTTTTTGTTTTAGACCAAGCTATTTGATATCATAGTAGTCTGGCAAATTTTATTTTATTTAACTGAAATTATACTGTGGTAAAAAGAAGCAAAAAGATTAAGCTTACTCTTATGTCTATTATAACAGCTATATTTTATATATTTTTTATGACATATATTTATGCACTATGTAAATTATAAGAGGTGTTCTTGAACCATTTTATTGTCATAACTAATTTTAAATCTTTGAAAATGCCATAGTAATGATGTTGCTTTTAGTACATTTTTTTCTCCTTTCCTTATATTTTTATTCTTTATACAATTTATAGTTTAAAAAGCTATGTATGTATGAAGACCAGCTGTAAAATTTATTTTTAGTGCATTTTCTTTCTATTTTTAGTAATTATTTATTTCTGTTATTTATTTTTTTATTGCATTTAATAATATTAATTTCTAAAAATAAATCCAAAATTGTCATAATAATATGACTCTTATGTTTGAAGTTTTTTTCAACCATTTCATACTTTTTTATGAATTATATTTTTACTCTAAGTTTTTTTATTTATTTATTTATTTATTCATTTATTTATTTATTTAATTCTATGTGCATTTGAAGCATGATTATCTGTTAGTAATTAATAATTTTCTGAAAGCAAATTTTAAAATGCCATGTAATTTGATATTTAATGCAGTTTCTTCTTCTGCTTTCAACCTACAGCTAAATTATGTTTTTAAATTTTATTCATGCATTCAAAAAATATGTTTATTTGTGTATGCAACTAAATAAGAATTCCTTGAATGCAAATTAACCCTTAAATGCAATATTAAAAAATATTGTTTAAATATGTTTTCTAAATAAAAATAAAATTAAAATTTCTTTAGTTTTACCTTTGTTAGTAAAAATGTATTAAATTTACTTTTGATCTCTGTTTTGTGTCTTATTTTATTCTCTAACAATTTCAGTAACCTGCTAAAATAATTTTTTGCTTGCCAGTGTTTGTCTGTTTAAATCAGTCGGCTATTTAAATAGAAGAGTTTCTCTGTTCAAATCAGTCTGATTTAAATCAAATGATTTTTAAAAGACAAATCATCAATTTCCAAAGCCATGCAAAAAATTGAAATAAAAAAGCTATGAAAAAAATTGAAATAATCTCATATTAATATGAGATTATTTCAGTTTTTTTCATAGTTTTAAAATTTATTACAAATATTTTGCTGTTTCAATAAATTTCTATTGTCAAAATTACATTAGTATTTAACATGTTGCATTAGTTATATAACGTGTGACTAAATTACATCACTTTTGAAATAACATTTTGATAATCTTATAATTTTTTTTGAATTTTTAAACATAAAAATAAACTGAAAATTTAATGCTTTTTTTTTCTTTCTTTTTTTTACATATACTTATATAATTGTAAAATTTAGTTATTGAATACAGTTGAATCGCTTTATCTCGAGAACCTCTGTATCTCAAAATTTCTAAAATTCCCTATATTTACTCTCTAAAATCAGTGTATTTTCCATGTTTATATCGTTTTTTTTTTTTTTTTCAAAACCTCAGTTTCTCGAATTTTTAATAATGGAGCACAAATGTCAAAATTTTCTTTATCAGTAGAACTTGCAGACAGAAATGAATTTCATGAACCCACAGGAAGTAAGAATGAACAGGTTGGGGATGTTTCTTGAAATTTCAATCATTATCCCTGCACTTCCTTAATTCAGAAAAAATATTTGTGAAAAATACCAAATTCTGAAAATGTTAATTGACGCAAAATAATTACTTCAAAAAATCTATATATTTTTTTTAGAAAAGCAAAATAAATAAAACTACATAAAGTACAATTAACACACTCGTACGATATATTAAGTTTAACAAATTATCCAATTCCTAAAAATATATTTTTATTAAATTTTTTATTAATGAGCATAATAAAATCATATGGATTTTTGCATGAAACTTTAGCATTTGAAATATTGCTTCATTCTTTTAATTCATTAAAATGTAAGTTTATGTTAATTTTTTATATTAGGATAAAAATTATCAATATCCTAATTTTAAATATGATTATGAGACGAAACGCATTTCACCAAGAATTTCTCGTTAGACATTTTATTATGGAGATGCAGATGATGTTATGTTATCAAATAGTGAAATATTTAAATTTATCTCCCAGTAATGGACACATTAATTAGTCAATTAAAATCTCTTTCAATAGCGTTAGAAACCAATAATTTTGTTCAGATTTTTTTTTTTTTTTTGCTTTGAAGTCTATGGAATTAATGCTTCACTGTTACAATTTTTGAAGATTTTATGTCAATGATATGGATGAAAAAGAACTTGCTGTACAATTAAAATACTTCAAGCATTATTTAACCTAGGAAAGTTAAACCAATTAGGAATAAATGAAATAGTAAAAAACAACAATCTCGAAAAGTCACATTTCCATTCATTGACATTTCACTTTGATTTTTTTTTGCCTCTCATTATAACTAAATGTAGTGGCTTACGTTTCCTTCTCCAGACTTAAATTTATAAAAAATGAACTAAAAAATAGTTGTTGTTGTAGTTATTTACGTCGCACTAGAGCTGCACAATGGGCTATTGGCGACGGTCTGGGAAACATCCTGGAGGATAATCCGAAGACATGCCATCACAATTTTGATCCTCTGCAGAGGGGATGGCTCTTCTGTTTTGGTAGCCCGACGACCTGCACGCGAAGTCGAGCACTTTACGGTAGAACAGTTTAACGAGGAGCAATACCGCACACCCTCGGTCCCTACGCAGACTGATACAAGTGGTCACACTGACCGCAGCCAGTGATGCTTGACTTCGGTGATCTGCTGGGAACCGTGTCTTAATGATCAGTCCACTGCGGGACCTAAAAAATAGTATGACTTTAAAAAGAAAGAATCATTTGCCAATCCTTGACCATTGAATATGATGTCTTGCAGGAGATTGATTTTAGTGACGTGATAGAAAACTTCGCCTCTCAAAAAGCGTAAAAAGTATAGATACTTTCAGCTTTCTATGCAATTAAAACGATGTATTAAAGCTTTTTTAATTGGCGATCGAAATGGGCTGCAGGTGGCGTAAAGCAGAACTCTTTTCCTGTGGCAACACTTCACATGCTTTCCCCATTAGCGTGTGGAAAGTCATAGACTTGTACGTTAGTTTCTCTCTTGATTTTCATATAGATTAAAATCTTTCAACTTGAAAAACTATATGGAACTGAAAACTACATTAAACATAGTTCTGAAGAAAAGTATCACGGAAATTTTAAAAATTATTTTTATTAAATAAAAAGGAAAAATATTAAGAAAGGGGAAAATATCGTAGTACATTCATATACAACTGAAAAGAGGAGGAGAGGGAAGGGAGAAGGGCTAAAGGCATGAAACCGGTCTCTCCCCAGATGGCGTATTCGAGTGTTGCGATCGCGAATAATGTATCATTGTTTTACGTTCTTAAAATAAAATAAATTAAAAATTATTCAAAGGTGAAAATTTTTTTGCTTAAAATTACTCATCTTAAAGAAGGAAGAAGGCGCCTTTTATGAGTATTCTTATTAAAATTACTCATAAAAGGCCCCCAAATAAAGACAGGCTCAGGACCCCTAAAAACATTTAAAAAAAACTCTGTGATCCAATCTTTTCGAAATTTTGAAGGTCAGGAATCCAACTATGTAAAAAAATATATGTTTATTCAGAGAAAGTGCATTTTTTGGGTCTAATTTCGTAACTTAATTAATAGTTAGTACTAAGTAATTTGCAAATTTGTAGTCACCTCCAAGAATCATTAAGATTGACACTTAGTGCGTGAAAATCCGATCATTATAACAAAAGTTATTCAGAGTGATATCTTTTTTTTTATTTTGAACACTGTACATCTTCTGAAATCCTGTCTCACATTTTTGAATAAAAATTAAGTAGGGATAAACTTCTAAAAAATTATTAACTTTTTGGATGAATGAACGAACGAGAGTAGCGAAAAGTTATCAGTATCTGCCAGTTAGCAATTTGGCGATAGAAAACAAGCAACCATACATGTTGCCATCTGCTAATATATTATTTACTTCCTATAAATTTGTTTACTTCCTATAAAAAGTCCCTTTTTTCAGCTGCTTCCATCAAACATTGTTTATGTTTTATTAAAGCACGCTGTGCGCATCTTTTTGGTAGCGCTAAGATTGAAATGTGAACGAAAAGGCATTATTCTATTTTATTACATTTGAACGTAAAGAAGCATTTCGTTATTTTAAATGCTTAATTGTGTAGTTTTTATTTAGTTTTTGAAAACTTAAAGGTTTGTAAAAAATTATAGGTGGCTTGCCGATATCCGTACTCTTTCAAAAGTTTTTCAAGTCAGTGAACGATGGAATGTACTTAGCTATTAAGAATGTAAGTGTTAATTTTAAAAAATTAATATTTTTTATATTAAAATAGGTTTCACATGAAATCTGTAACTTTAAAAATCATTCGTATTTTTATTTTTCAAAAGATTTGTTTCATTTAGCATAACATAAATAAAAAAAAATTTCCATTTAATTTGAATTAGATTGACTAATAAACTTTTAACTAATATGTATTTAAGTACATATGTGAAGGTTCTTTGAAAAATTGAATTTTTTAGGTCTCATATTTTCGAATATAATAAAAAAATTGTATTTTACTGTGGAATATGAGATGTAAACTTATGTTTACTCTATGTTGTAAATGGAAAATAAGCAAATGAATTTTAAAGGTATTAAAATATGTTTTGTACGTGAATTTCAATTGGTTTACTTCAGTGTTTGCTTAATTTTTTTTAAAATGTAATCAAGTAACTGTGATGAATTTCATGTGCATATTTTGAAAATTTGATATTACATTTTTCCTACTTAAAC
Source organism: Parasteatoda tepidariorum (assembly GCF_982258835.1). NCBI lineage: Eukaryota > Metazoa > Arthropoda > Arachnida > Araneae > Theridiidae > Parasteatoda > Parasteatoda tepidariorum. The sequence goes on from NC_141759.1 coordinate 58,016,077, forward strand.
TTGAACTTTTAATTTTTGTTGCACATTGATTGTATGTTGCTATCAACATTCATTAATTTCATCATTTTATTGAACTTTAATTTACATTAGTTATAAGAAATTTTTCGGGCTTATTTCTGTATCCAAAATTATTTTAGAACTTTCTTTTACAAACTATGTAAAATTGATTACTAAGTAATATTTATCTAATTCAATGTGAATGAACCCGATTGGAATTGAAGTGATACATTTTTAAATAGTTTTTTTTTTTACTGAATAAATTTTAGTTGTATATTCCATCTAGTATTTTGGATTTTATACTAAAACTAGTCTCTCTGCCGCTTATGTGTTTAATCGTAGTTTTACATAAAGTATGTTATATAAAATAAATTTAACATATCAAAAACAAAACATAACATTTTGCCATATAACTTATTTTTAATATTTGCATAAGAGGGTTATTTTGTATTATTTAATTATTTTGTAATGAAGGAGCACCACTTTTTGTTTTAAGTCTTTAAACTTTAATAAGAATACTGTGATTCTTACTTTCCATTTTAATAAAAATATAACAAATATAGCTTAAATGGTGAAATAAGTTAAAACTAAACTGTGTTAAAGTTTAAAGTAATTAAGATAATTTTAATTAATAAATGTTTATTAAATATCTGTAAATCAAAATAAAACTGATAAAAATTTTAAAATAAGTTTTAAATTTGTTTAAAAAAAATAACAAGCAGCTTTAACTTTTAATTTTATGACAGTAACAGCCAAAAATTTATGTGTATCTATTTTATTTTAAGGATCCCATAAATTAAGAGTGTATGATTAAAAGTATATAGATAACAATGAAATATGGTTTTAGATTTTTTTTTTAATGTTTTATAGAGTGTAACTGTATTTTCCTTCCTTTTCTTTAAAATTTTCACCTCAGACGACACTCTAGATTTTTGACACTTCTCATGTCAAATACCAGTTTTTAATGTCTTATGACTTTTGAGTAAACATAAGAAACAAATTATTGCTTAGGCAAAAAACCTGTTACCTTTTTCCATTTTGCATACATTATGATTTAGCTAATGTGAAAAAAGTTTTATAGTTTTTTAGCATTTATGTTAGAAGGCTTTTTTCTTTTTAACTATTGAAGTTAAATTATCATGTTGATATTAGTTATTGAATAATAATTTAATTTCAAGACACCATTACAGTGAACAAATATGAACACAATGTTTGAAGAATGTCAATTGGACTTGTTAATAATTGGACATGCATTAATATAATTAAATGTTCATTACTATTACAATTAGTAAACATACATAGGTTCAAAAATGTCATTTTCTGTGAAAAGTAAAATCTAAAAGAAATAGAAAAATTTCAATATATCATGCTTATTTGATCAGTTTGATAGCTACATGATTTTAATTTAAGGTTTTACTTTAAAAATGTAATAAGTAATAAAATTTAAAAAAAAAACAAAAAAAACGCTTGTCAGGTAACTTCTGTAGAATTAAAGCTTTCCTGATATAAATCTATAGCTGCTATAAATTTCGGTTATTAAAGGCAAACCCCCCACTCACTCATCCTCCCTCTGCCCCTAATTCTTCCATTTCTCATGAAGTTGGAAAATAAAAATTTGAAGCCTGTCTTCTTTATGAGATAAATAGAAAAGCTGAAAAAGTTTATAACCCAATAGAATAAATCAATCCATTGGGTTAATTAATATGGATGGTAATTAATCTAATGATCAGCATTGTTTAATTTAATAATTTGTAGTTGAGGTAATAACTAAATTTATATCCATGTTTTCTTTATTAGGTAAATATAAAAACTAAGGAAATTTAAATTTTTAATTTTGAAATTATTCGGATAATTAGGGGATATTTATCCTAATTGACAGTGATGGTAAATAACACGTTTTTAGTAAGATAAGATGTCACAAATTTGGACTTAGTGTTTCTTATTGGAAAACTAAATAAAAATTTATTATGATATTACTAATAGAAAACTTTAAAAAAAAAAAATTGCAAATCGATAATTTGTAATTATCAGGGTAATTAAGGGTTAATTAGCCTAATCCACAGGAATGCTAAAATTAACACGCTTTTACCAAAATTGAAGGTTCATGTGTTCTTTATAAGATAAATAGAAAATCTAAAAATCCTCATTTCGATATTTTGTCGTTAATTAGCCTATTTGACTGTAATGCTAAGTTACACGTTTTCAACGCGATAGAAGTCTGGTATATTTGGAACATGTGTGTAAGATTTATAAAAAGACTAAAGTTTTATTTCGATTTTTGTAATTATCCGTATATCTAGAGGAGGGTAATTGCCTGTATTTGAAGGTATGCTATTTAAAAATTTGCCTCAAAGTTTTAAGCCCTGATTTTTAACCATGTGGTCCTTACCTGGTAAAGAGTAAAACTAAACAAATTTTCTTTTGTAATTATCTTAGTAATTAGGTGCGATCACCCTAATTGACAATAATAATCAAGAGAGGTAGTTAAATAATCATTTAGTGTAATGACTGATAATCATCCCTTGTCAATCTTGTGATAGTTGACAATTGACAAAATAACACCGACAACAGAATAGCCAAAGCGAAATGAAGGTAGACCTCCACACCTTGTAACCCTCAGGCTATTCTGGGAATGGATTCCTGGACTCACAGTCAAGATCTGTATTTGTATAGTAGAAAGCCATCTGATAAATTGCTGTTTTTGTGCAGCTTTCTAAGAATTTGGTTTTTCTCTCCGGTTGCAACACCCACTTCTTTTTAGGCATCTGAAATATCTGGTTAAAAAAGGTGAAAAAGAAAAATAGACTATGAATTTGAGTGGTTATGGTTCCGTGGCGGTCACGCAGTTCTCTTGTTATCTGCAGTAAACCATTCCCTTACTCCTTTTTTTTTATTTATTTTGCCTAATAAAATCACGTGTTTCGGTACCCCATTCTTATCAGTTTGGTTGTTTATATAAGATTGTATAATCTGTGATTTTAGGGTAGGGAAATCTATACTGGAATTAATTCCTGCTGATTATTCAATGTGAAAATTATAAATTTTGAGCAGAAGAGTTAAATGACTTGCGTAGCTTATTTTTGTAAGTATGTAGATGTTTTTTTGTTTTTTTACTTCCGAATCCCATTTTTTAAGCATTTAAAACAGTTTTTCTTTTAGTCCCAAAACACTATTCGCTATTTTTAGATATTGATTAAACTAGCGTCAATTTATTCAATATATTCTTCTAGTATATGTTTTGCAGTGATTTTCAAATCGCAGAGAATACCGATCCTTCCTTTGGATTCAATAGTTTCTCTAAGCAGCTTGTTCTTTCTATTCCGGTAGGGTTTGGAGATAAGTTAAACGCACAATTTCGCATTTTATTTTAGTTATTTACTTATTTTATATCCATGGTTTGAGGGTGATTAAACAGGAGCGGAAAATCAGTCGCATCGCTGATAAAGGCTATTACATTCAATTTTCTTGCATATTGATGAATTACATTTTGAATTTTTTTCGGTTTTTTTAATTTTTAACAAGCTTTGTTAGGGTAGCAGAGTATACAAATATCATGATTTAAAAATATTTTTTAAAAAATCGTTTTTTTTTTTATTTAAATATTTTTTTATTTTATTGCCATGACAAAGTTTTGATAAAATATATTAATAATAGTATTATTTAAAATCATTACTATAACTGAAATACTTAGTATTTCGGACTAAAATTGTTAAAAGTATAACTCTGTCTAACTTATTACTAACTGAACAATGAAAAAATGAGATCAATTACTTATGTTTACTTAATTACTACGTCTTTACCAATATTACTTATTACAATTATTACTTATAAATTTGTATAGACGGCAACCAAATTTATCAGTAGACATTAAATGAAGAATAAATTAATTTAGATTAAAAAAAATCATAAAAAAATATTTATTAGTCATTTTGAGATCGACTTTGAAAATTTTCATTTTTAGTTTATTTGCACTAATTTTTAGGTAATTATATTCCACTGCAAACACTGGAATCATTGCATACATAAACAGAACATTCATAGCAAAATGGTCATATTTTGTTACTTTGAGAAAGGCTATTAACTGGACACCAGTAAATCAATAACTTACTGTTACAGAAAAAAAAAAATTCTGCTTTTTTTTAGGTTTTTATTATATTTATAAAGTTTAGTGGATATAAGTAAAAAAGCTTTATGGCTACTTTAAGCCTGTTAGTCATTGGTTGTGCGCCCTCTATTTAAAATCAATGAAACCACACTTTAAAAAATTTATTAAAAAGAAAATCAAACCTCTCAAATTATGTTATAAATATATTTTCTACACAAATTACTGATTTCTATTTTTAAAAAAATATGTGATTTAATATTAAAAAAAATCACATTATTTAAATCGCGATTTAAACCATGATTTGATTTATGATCATGCCAAACCCTGTAATCTAGTTTCAAAAAATTATATTTATGTATATAGTGCTTACTATAGGGGCGAAATTCGGAATGTTTATTACCGACCAGTGGCCAGTAGTAGCATTTTTAATGCTGGCCACTTTTAAATACCTGGGGCTACTTCTTCAAAAGAGGAAAATAAACTATTAAAAAATAATATTGAACATAAATGCAAAGCATTTCTTAGAGGCATTTCTCAGAATGTAGTAAACAGAACAGGGTTCAGTTTTAAATTGAAGGAAAATTTTTCTTGCCTCGCCACGTAGGGTAATGCTTTGCAAAGTTTAAGCATTGTATATAACGTCTTCAAAATTTAGTGTTTGGATTTTTGAACCAATGATGCAATATGAAATTTTTGTTAACTAACAAAAATAAAATTTATTTGTTACAAAATTAATTTGAAATAATTGCGATACTATAAATTTAAAAAAATATGAAATTAACTTGAATTCGATCGAAAAAATTTTGACTAAATTTAAAGTCTCGAAGAACTAAATTTGGTCAACTTGAAATTCTACACGCACAATATTGAGCGTTGTTCCTTATAGTACATCGATGCAGGGCTAAAGAGAATAGAAGGGCTAGTTCACTCCGCTCTTAGAGCTGAAGCTACGATTTCCCTCCTTATGACGTCACTGTGTCCACAGATCTCGGAGATCGCAAGCAAAGATATTATGATAACTTTGCATCTTTCATTTTGTAAAAATAAGTTCGACTTTTTCTGGTTATTAGCTTTCAAACTTTACGTAATTAACACATTATTTCCGTCCATAAACATAGTTAAAAAAACTTTCTTGGCCATTATATTAAAAAAAAATACCATTTTAAACTTATAAAAATGTTTTACTAGTTGACGAAAATGACACTATAAATATTTTATTTTAAAAAGTTCAGTTTTAACTTTAATTATTAAAAAAAATGAAAGCATGTATCGACATATCTACGTATTCTTTTATAACAATAAGTTGAGTTAAATTTAGAATCCCTGATTTTAAAATATGCCGTTAATAGCAATTTGTTCATACTTAATCATTAGGAAACAACAACCTTAAACGCTAATTACTGAAACAAAATAATAATTTAGGTTCATAATGACATTAGAAATTTTACAATTGTTTATAGATATTTAAATTTACGATGATATAATTTATAGATATTTAAATTTAAGAGAATATAATTTTTGAAAAAAAATCATAAATATTTAGAATAACTACATTAAAAAATATGTAATGAAATTAGGAGAATTCCAATTATATACTATACATATATTTTATTTATACTTTTTATTTACATTTTAATTTTCTTTGACTTTATCCATTTTTTAATTTTTTTCACCTGCCTTTCTTTTTGAAGTAACGAGGCGGTTTCTATTTAGATAATGAATTTTTATAAAAGTTCTTAACGACAGAATAAACGTATTGCTGTTTTATATTAACTGTGTCATTTCGGAATCCATTCTTTACATAGTTGTTCATTTACTTTAGGGAACACTCGGAAAATTATATTTTTTCCTTTTGTTTTTCTATTAAAATTTTCTCAAGTTGCAATCGCGCAAACTGGCATTTCGATAATAGTTTTAAATTCTTGTAAATTCACTGCAAAAACTGAGGAAAGTCATTATAGAAAATAACAAATGTCTTAGAATATCTCGCAAAAAGAAATGCTCCAATATTAGTTAGAGCTAGTAAGGCCGAACGCTCCGTCCCAGAAGCAGAAAGTGCCTAAAACTGTGACGTACGTCGCAGAACAAACGAAATCCTGCAGAACAATTTGTATCTTGAATAGAATTCTCTTTAGCTTTGACCACTTGCTGTTTTCCTGGAGTGATGTTGCTTTAAAAGAGGAACATTTGACACCCTGCACAAATTTCAGCACATTTATCAGTATTCTCCCTCTCCCGTATCTTTGCCATTCTGAGGAGGAAATTAAAGAATAAGCTTTTGGCTATAACATTTTTATAAAATGGGTGTATCAGTGTTTAGCAGACAGCAGGAGAAATCGATCACCTATTTTATCAAGAAAGCTTCTAAATCAAGCCGTTAAAGAATTAAATTCCGAGATTTCCAATTCCATAAAGTTTATGACTTTTATATTTTCCATTCCCATTTCAAAAGCAATTTGAGAATCGTGGGGATCCACGATTGACAGAATTGTTTCTGAAAGACCAAATGCTTTCGATAGAGATGAAGAAGTTGTTGGAACAACAGCGAATGTTTGTGTTTGCAAATGGTGCACCATTTGGGCACTTGTCCCTTCGAAAGATTTTTAAGGCAGCCCTTATTTTAATGTTCGGATCTTCATATCATAGGTATTTTATTTATAATTTATCATCATCATCGTCGTCATTAACAAAAGTTGTACTTCAAAAGTGATTGAAAAAGTAACAAATCAAGAATGTTTGCCTTGGTTTAAAAAGTAATGCAGTGTATCTGTGTATAATCCTGTATTTTAATAAGTGAAAATATAGTATTTTAACGTAAAGTTGACTTTTTTTCGCAATGAAATGCATGCAGAACATTTGTATAAATTAATAAGTCCTGTTGCAGAACATTTGAAAATATTCTGCTTATGGGCGCTCCGTTCTTGAAGTAAAAGTGCGAGCTTTGCGCCAAAGTGACGTCACTAGAGAAAATAGGAGGATTGGCGCGGCGAGAGCTACTTCAAAGGAGTGAACCAGCCCTTCTATTCTCTTTAGCCCTGACATCGATGTCTGCAAGCTCGCGTGAAGAGTATTTTCCTCCATAAGTGCGCAGTGATAGCTGTGACGATGTTCGTTATCTTTCCCCGATTTTTCTTACATCGTGACTCATCGTTTTGCTGACATGATGAATCCGAATGTGATTGAGAATCAAACTGTTGTGCAAATCCTGTTGATTTTTTTTACTGTCAATCCAGCCGTTCAATGTTTTTTAACCGCTATTTTGCAGGCATCTATGTCTTTAAATATTGAGAAATAATTATAAAAAAATGTAACGTTTATTTTAAAAATAAATAAATAAACTAATTGCGAATTTACGCAGTACTAAATGTAAAGCATTAATGTACGGAAACATCGTGATGCATCAAATATCGTGATGTTTGCGTGGCGATACATCGCGATGCCAAAATATTAACATCGCTCAGTCTTAATGCGGGGTAACAAGATATTCTTTACCAGATTAGATTAAACTTATTCATTAAGTTTTATTTTATGACCGTCGTTTCACAGCCGATCCAAATTTGGGTTCACGACTACTAATGTTCAACTCCGTAGCCTTGTAATTTTGAACCAATCCAGAGGACAAGGAAACTCCTGGATCAGTACCCCCAGAGGTATGTTTTGTTATGGGAACATGGAGGAATTTGAGACTCGACAGATTTAACGTGCATCAGTCAGCATTTACTACACGGGAAATCTTCGGCCGGCGGGGATCGAACCCAAGACCACTTAAACATGGGGCCAGTGCCCTACCAACCAGGCTCTCCCTGCCAAAAAAATTTCATGAAGTTTCGAGGGTTCCTCCATAAGAAGGTGATTATTTAGGATTACCACAGCCGAAGAAAAGTGTGAACTACTAATCTAAAGAAAGCTTTCTGCCATAGAGTCTAGAGTTGTCTGCTGCTATAAAAACAAAAAATCGAACACATTTTAGAAATTAAAATTTTTGATACTTTACAACATTAGAAACATTTTGATACTAAATGTTTTCCCCGAAATAGTTCAATTTCGTAACCATAATCATCGACAGCTCCTTTGACGACTGGTGAAGGGAGTTCTTTAGGTAGACAAACTATTAAATCCTTTCACTATTCCGAAATATCTCAGACAAGATTGTCGGTGAGTTTTTAATTTTGTATACAGTTTGAAAATCGTGTTTACGAAAATGGACACAGCTCAAAATGCGTATTTAGTTCTAACTCTTTTTTTTTTTTTTTTTTAATTGAACTATTGATTCTAATCATTCATTTGCATAAATCACTTGGCACACTTTTTTTTTTAAAAATTAGTCTCTTTAAAAAAAAAACAAGTCAACAGTCATTTTTACAAGGTTGATACGGGTGCTGTTATCGAGGCTGTTTCTTCTGACAAATTCAAGGAAAAGTTATTTTATTATATAAATTAGTGTATTAAAATTAACTTTTATTATCAATTTTATTAACTTATAAGTCAGCATAATGTATTTCCAAAAAAAAAAAAAATACAAATATTGCATATAACATTGAATAAAATTTATTGATTAAAAAATATTCCTTTGAAAAATAATTCTGTAACATTAAAAATTAAAAAGGAAAATATTATTGATTTCAACTATGTTGGATATTTTTAAAATAATTGAACTTCAAAAAAGCGAAATTTTTTTTACATATTACATTAAGATTACAAAATTAAATAATTAAATTACAAAATTCTACGTGAAAAAGGAGGGAAAAAAAATATTCCTAAGATGAAAAACTAGGAATTAACGACGATAAGCGATATTGATCTCTCTACTTCTTTATCCATCTATTATTATGAACATTCCATTTATTGATAAACAAAACAAGAGAGCTTTTATATTTTGTGCAGTTAAAAGCTCTTAATTGCATCTCAAAAGAAAAAGAAACTGCTGTTTTAATTCAGTAATTAAATATTTTTCAATTCAACTTTTGCTATTTTTTTTATTATTTTTTTTTTCCTTCTCAGATGCTGTAAAACCCATGGAATTTTAAATTCATAAACAATTTTTTAACCCAACATAATTTAAATGGAGCCTAAGAGACGATCTTTTTTTTGTGAAAGTCACGACGCATTTGGAATTATCAGATTAAGGTATTCGATGCAATTAAGAAAAAAAATTAAACGTTAATAAATATTTAAGAGCTTTAATTTCTTTTTAGAATTTTTATACGTACATTTTGTTTATGATTTTTAAATTATTATTAAATTATCTTTTATACATAAAAACACCAAAGAGTACATGTACGCATCAAAGTTAGGCAAAAATGTAATAGACACCGTGATTAATTTTTTGTAATTGTAACTTATTCTTTTTGATTTTTAAATTAATATTTATAATTATCTATATTATATAAAACGCTAATACGTACGTATGTATGTATGTATGTATCAATAAAACCGATGATATTTCTTTTCTCGCGCTGGCAACAGTTTTCATTTTTAATTGATTGGATTCGGCGCGCAAGAGCACGTAGTGAGCAACCAGATAACAATAACCAGAGTGAGCATTATCAGGTTGTTCAATTCAGATTCATGCACTAAAAACATGATTTATTTAAACTTATTATTTTATATTTAATTTATATATATTTAATTTAACTCAATATTTAATTTAAACTCAATTAGGAATTAATTAATTGAAGTGAGAATGCTTTGAAAGGCCGCTGTTGAATTGATATTTTTCTACTGGGAGCTACCTAAACGTCTAAAAAACGTTTAAGTGTTTGTATTGAATGCATTGAATTTTTTTATATTTCGCGTTTATTTATGCATTGAATTTTCACTCTTTAAAATGCAGAATATTAGTGAAGCAATATTTAATAATTTATTTTGCTAATATGTTTCTTATTTAGCAAATGTTTTGATTTTTTCACCATGTACAATCTAAATAGCTAATATGTGGTGCGCAAAAGCAATAACATAACAAGCATTTATATTTAGTTTTATGAAAAATAAAAACAACGTTGCTAAGACAACTCAATAATAATAATTACTATATTGACGTTCCAGACATTGGGATGTAAAAGTATTAATGGATTTATAAATTTTATATTAACTTGTAAATAACTGTGTATATTAAATGTTGTGATGTCTCCAATTTACTTCGTTTTTATTTATCCAAAATCGCACATAGTAGGAAGATAAAAAACCTTCCCTTGCAACTGGTGACCTCAGGACGTGATTAGTTTAACAGTGCGAAGATTTTATTTGGATAAAAGAAAGGTTTGTGCATTACCATTATTTTATTATTATCTTTATATTAAACATGGAGGAAAGCACAAACGATAATTTAAATTCATCAACTCAAGATAATGTGAATTTAGAAGTAAACAAAGTGGCAGTTAAACCACCAATTTTTTGGCGACATAAACCTAAGTTATGGTTCTTACAACTTGAAGCACAGTTTGCTAACGGCAATATTACTCGTGATTTAACTAAGTATAACATTGTCGTCGCCTCATTGGACGAAAATGTCTTAGATTTCGTAGAGGATACTTTGCTAAACCCGCCAATGAATGGAAAATACGACGCCTTAAAAAATGCATTGTTAAGTAGATTGACAGATTCTGAAGAAGCCAGGTTAAAGAAGGTTTTGACTACACTTAATCTTAGCGATAAGCGTCCATCTGACTTGTTGCGACAAATGAAAGGTTTGGCTGAAAATTCCATTTCTGAGGAATTGTTAAAATCACTTTGGCTACAGAGGCTACCACAACAGGTTCAAGCTATATTATCTATTAGCTCTGATTCTTTGGATAAAATGGCAGAGATGGCAGACAAAATTATTGGTATATTTAGCTCAACAGAGTTATGCACAGTTGATAAAGTATCCCGTAAAACTTTCGAGCATAATAACATTAGTAACGAAAAATTTAATTCATTGGAGATTAGTATTGCAGAATTAACTAAGAAATTTGATACATTCATTACAAGGAGTAGATCTCAAGATAAATCTGTAACAGCTCGAGACCGTAGCCGTTCGAGATCCCAATCTTCTCGTTATAAGTTATGTTGGTACCATTTTAAATTTGGAAACAAGGCACATCGCTGTGTTAAACCTTGCCAATTTCAAAAACCAACGAATACTTCGGAAAACTAACGGGCCAGTCGATTGAAGAGGCCAACGACTACGGCCATCCAAATTGCCGCCTCTTTCTTTTTGACAAGTCAAGCAAAAGGCACTATCTTATTGACACTGGGGCTGACGTGTCCGTAATTCCACCGCCAAAACCCAATAAACTGTTCCCATCTGATTTTAAACTTTATGCGGCAAATTCAAGTTCAATCAAAACTTACGGCAAGCAACTTATCAGTTTAGATTTAGGCTTGAGAAGACGTTTCAAATGGAATTTCATCATAGCAGACGTCTCAAAGCCAATAATTGGCGCAGATTTTCTTAAGGCACATGGACTTTTGGTAGACATTAAACAAAAACGTTTACTTGATCCTTTAACATCATTGACAGTCTCAACTAAAATAATCAAAGGACCATCTTCATTTTTAACACCCCTCGATAGTAATAATCTAGATCCAGATATTCATTCTCTACTGCAAGAATTCAAAAACTTATCTTCAGAAAAAATAGAACTGAATAAAGTTAACTTCAACCATAATGTCACTCATGCTATTGTTACAAAAGGCCCACCCATAACATCTAGAGTGCGTAGATTGGCTCCAGAGAAACTAAAAATCGCCAAAGCAGAATTTGACTACATGCTTGAGCGTGGCATATGCCGACCATCAAGCAGCCCTTGGTCTAGTCCATTACATCTGGTCAAGAAAAAAAATGGCGAATGGAGACCGTGCGGAGACTATCGTGCTTTAAATGCAGCTACATTACCGGATAGATATCCTATACCACACCTGCATGATTTTACACACCAATTAGAAGGTTGTACTATATATTCCACATTGGATCTTCATCGAGCTTATCATCAAATTCCCATGGAACCAGCAGATATAGAAAAAACAGCTATTAGTACACCATTCGGACTGTTCGAATTTCCTTTGATGACTTTTGGACTTCGTAACGCAGCGCAGACATTCCAGAGATTTATGCACGCCGTTCTACGTGGTCTAGAATTCTGTTTCGTCTATCTGGATGACATATTAATTGCATCGCGCTCTAAAGAGGAACATCTACAACATCTCAGAATAGTTTTTGAGAGATTGCAACAATTTGGATTAACATTGAATCTCAGTAAATGCAACTTCGCTAAGCCTGAGGTGAATTTTGTTGGCCACAATGTTTCTCTAAAAGGAATTCGTCCAACAGAAGAAAAAGTCAAAGTCATTGAAGATTTCAATAAACCCAAAACAGTTAAACAACTTAGAAGATTTTTGGGAATTATAAATTTCTACAGAAGATTTATTCCTCAAGCGGCTCAACACCAAGCATGCCTATATGATTATTTAAAAAACAGCAAAAAGAATGATAATCGAACTATCGAATGGTCAGACGAAGCTTCAAATGCTTTTACGAAATCCAAAGAATTGCTAAAATCTGCAGCAATTTTGTCTCACCCAGTGCCATCTGCTAAACTTGCCCTTATGGTAGACGCTTCCAATATAGCGATAGGTGGAGTGGTGCAACAACTCGTCAATAATGATTGGCAACCGCTAGGTTTCTTTTCTGTTCGACTGACACCTACACAAAAGAATTATAGCACCTATGATCGTGAACTGCTAGCTGCATATTCGTCTATTAAGCATTTTCGATATATGTTGGAGGGTCGAGAATTTACGTTATTCACTGATCACAAGCCACTGGTATACGCTTTCCAACAAAACTTGGAGAAAGCATCACCCCGACAACAAAGACATTTGGAGTACATTAGCCAATTCACATTAGAAATTCAACACATTTCTGGAAAAGATAACATGGTTGCTGACGCTCTTTCAAGATTGGAAGAAATAAGAATTACTTCCGAAATTGACTTTGAATCCCTAGCCAAAGCTCAAGAAATCGACGATGAGTTAAAAGATTTAATGACGTCTCAAAACTCTTCTTTGAAATTTGAGCTAGTTCCTATTTTTGGCTCTAATCATTCATTATATTGCGATACAACCACAAAAATTAAAAGACCATTTATTCCAATTAACTTTAGAAGACAAGTATTCAAAAGTGTGCACAATCTCTCACATCCTGGAATTAAAGCGACTGTTCGATTAGTTACATCAAAATTTATTTGGCCATCAATAAACAAAGACATTCGTGATTGGACCAAAAGTTGTTTGAAATGCCAGAAATCCAAAATTTCTAAACATAATCATTCTCCATTACAAGAATATCCTATAGTTGGTCAACGATTTCAAGACATTAATCTAGACCTGATTGGACCTTTGCCATCATCAGAAGGATTTCGTTATTGCCTTACGATAATTGATCGCTACACGCGATGGGCAGAAGCCATTCCTTTACCTGATATTCGAGCAGAGACAGTTTCTGATGCTTTATTGAAAAATTGGATCGCTCGCTACGGTATTCCAAGCGTAATTACAACCGATCAGGGTGCACAATTTGAGTCTCAATTGTTCCAAGAACTTTCAAAATTACTTGGTTTTAAAAGAAATAGAACTACTGCATATCACCCACAAGCTAATGGCTGTGTAGAACGTTGGCATTGTACTTTGAAAGCAAGCATAATGTGCCATGAAAATCCAAGCTGGACAAAGTCACTTCCGATTATTCTACTTGGTTTACGCACAACCTTGCGAGATGACTGTCAAGCCACCCCAGCAGAACTCTTGTATGGTGAAAATATAAAACTACCATATGACTTTTTTGAAAATTCAAACATTGAAGCGCAATCAGAATTCATTCAGAATTTAAAAAGCACCATGGAAAAATTAAAACCCGTCCCATTTCGTCATCACTCGAAGCAGAAACCATTTATATTCAAAGATTTAAAAACTTGCTCACACGTGTTTGTCCGTACTGACAGTGTTCGTCATAGTTTGCAACAACCATATCATGGACCATATAAAATTTTAAAGAGAACCGATAAAATTTTCACTGTTAAAATGAAGCAAAAAGAAGTTAATGTATCTATAGATAGAATAAAGCCCTATTTTTCGGACATTTCTACAGAATCTGATAAGACTTCAGAAACACCTTTACTGGTTGAAAAGAATTGTGGACCTATTTCATCGTCTACAATTTCTAAAGCTGCTACAGAGCAAGGCAACGGAAACAAAAGAGTGAAGCTTGTTATTCCACCCCGAGTGACTAGATCTGGACGTACAGTGTGCATTCCAGCACGTTACACATGAGGTTCTTCATCGTTCGAGTAACTCACTAGGGGGGAGTGCTGTGGTGCGCAAAAGCAATAACATAACAAGCATTTATATTTAGTTTTATGAAAAATAAAAACAACGTTGCTAAGACAACTCAATAATAATAATTACTATATTGACGTTCCAGACATTGGGATGTAAAAGTATTAATGGATTTATAAATTTTATATTAACTTGTAAATAACTGTGTATATTAAATGTTGTGATGTCTCCAATTTACTTCGTTTTTATTTATCCAAAATCGCAGATAGTAGGAAGAGAGAAAACCTTCCCTTACAAATATACTTTTTTAAAAGCCAATAAGAACATTGGTAGAATTCTTCTACATAAGTACAATACTATGTCTTTGATGATAAAATACTATGTCTTTGATGATAATATATTATGTCTTTGTGCTAGAACATTGTGTTCATTGGCGAGCGAGCGCAGCGAGCCATGGTTCACGGCGTGAACCACATAGGATTGCGTAGCAATTCTCGGGGGTTGGCGAGCGTCAGCGAGCAGGGGGCGGAGCCTCCTAGTTTGTTATATAAAACACTAATGTGTATGCATGTGTCCGAGTTGGTCAAAAATGTAATCAATTCCAAATACTGAATAACCTGTAATCATAAATGCTCGTGTTCCAAATAAAATCGAAATTATCTGATTTCAAGTAATCACAATGACTTGTAATCAAAATAATATGATTGCCTACAATAAAAATAATACGTAATCGTGATTACATGTTTCATTGTTATAGAGTTTATTATTTAAAAAAACCTTAATGGTGTAATTTTGTGGCATACGCTTTGTCATTTTTTTTCTCTCCACGTTCTAGTTATTTTTGGCTTTGATGGGATGTGTTACTGTAAAATCCTGAAGTCTGGTAAATCCTTAGTGTTACCGGTAAAACCTAAAATTTACCAAAGTGGCTTGGTAAAAGTAGGAAGTATGCTTTAAAATTCCATTTCGGACTGCCAAGTCTTTGCGGTAAAATCTAAGAGTTACTTACGATTTCCGTCAAAAATCCGAAACGAGGGATTACTTATATGATTGACTTTTCCATTTACAAATAGTATATTTGGTAGTGTACTGTCCCATTAAAGGAGGCCGTAAAAATCGACAAATCACGGTATAGGAATTCTGAAACAAAAGGCATATCCCTTACATTGTGGGGAATACAGGAGGCAATGGCATTTGACTTAAAAAAAAAAAAAATAGTGTCTGGTATACCGGGCTGTGGTATTTAACCTTAAAACATCAGTGTAGAGTTTACTGGGCAATAGCACTAAACCTTTAAGAAATATTAGTTTATCGGTTAATGACACTTAACTTAATAAAAGCATCAGTGTATGGTATACCTTGGGTGGCAGTTAATCATAAAAAAACATTGGTGTAGAGTATAACCTTGAAAATCATCAGTGTATAATAAACCGGACATTGTTACTCATGTTTCTTGATTAATCTGATTATTGAAAATAATAAACAGCAATTATTATTGATTGATTGTTATGTTTGGTGTTTGATTTGGCGGGAAAAAAAGAAAGAAAACTTAACCATCGTCAACGGCCTCTTTAAAGTACGGTATCGTGTATATAGAGTGTCTCATAAAAGTTAAAACATGCTTTAATATTTTTATTGAAAATCTAAATTTTTAAAGTGATTTAAATAAGGTATGATTTAAGATTATGTCGGAGAAACTGTCGTACAATTATTTTTTAAACAGTTCGAACCATTAAAAAAGAATTATGCTGTTTTTCAAATATGATCCCATCTGTAAAAGTTGAACAAAATCACAATACTCTCGATAACTACTGAAGAGTTTTCAATAATTTTTATAAAAAACTCTCGTTTTGAAAGGCGTTTATAACTCCTAGGTTTAACCACAAAGGCTTGGTAAAATTTCGAAAAGGAATCATATTAGAGCATATTCCGAACTTTTACCAAGCCCATTTGGTAAATCCTAAGTCTAATCGGTAAAACCGAAGATTTACCGAATTTCGTGCTTTTGTTGTAACATATCTACTTATAATTCATACTACTTCTATCTTTAAATAATAATCAATTTTTCCTTTTGATTTATTCAATTGATTTAAATATGTAGTGAGGTTATCATTTCGTGAAACAATTTTTTCAGTTTCAAGTTCGATTAATATTTCTAGATATAATTTCTAATATTAATGAAATATACGTCCAAGCAAAGAAATTGCACGTCTTCTGAACATTATTTTATTTTTATTTTAAAGCCGTCGTTGAACAGCCGACCCAATTTTATGGGTTTACGACTACTAATGTTCAACTCCGTAGCCTAGTAATTTTGAACCCAATCCAGAAGACAAAGGAACTCATAGATCGAGTATTGGGAGAAATTAGCCATCCTGGAGGACTTTTTGATGGAGCTAACCCGCATTTGCGTTACATAGCTTCTGAACATTGGTGGTAATACACTGAATTAAGAATGCGATGTCTCTCAGACAATGGTGTCCAAAAAAAAAAAAAGATAAGAAGAAGAAAGAAAAGAGGGGCATGCAATCGACAGCTTAATAATTCATTTTTTCAGGAAACAAAACAGAAAAAAACGCGATAACTCTTCTCTCAATGACCCAGGTTCGAAACCCGGCTGAGGATGGTCGTTACGAATTCTGTTTTTGACTGGCACTGAATACTGTTTTCCCGGCTTGCTGTTGTAAAATATCCTTTGTGATAGACGGATCATTGGTTAGAGTCTTCTTGTCGAAAATCGAACTGTGGGAGGCTTTCGCGGTTTTCTTCTCCAAATAACGCAAATGCGGTTTAATTCCATCTCTAAGTCCTCCACAAAGGTTAGTTTGCCCCAATGCTTGGTTTAAGACTTCCCTTAAACGAACATAAGAAAAGCTTATTATATTGATGGATTTTAAAGAACATGGATAACTCGTTTTCTGGGTTAGGTTAAAAATTACAAGGCTATGGATTTGAATATTGATAGTCGTAAATCCAAAAATAGGTCGGCTATATTCAACGGCGATTATATAGTAGAATAAAATTGTTATGATGTGTGCAAAAATAATTTCAAAAATGCATCCCCCGAAATAGGAAATATAAATCGATAATTTTATGATTCCGTTTAAAATTTAATGAATAAAATCACTTTGTTCCTAACCTATTTTCTTTCCGTTATATATAGTAATTCGAAGTAATCATGATAATTGTAATTCCAAAATGTTAATTTATTCGTTAAATCTTTAATGCTTTTGCTATTTTTTTTTTTTTTTTTTGCTAATAACATTTGGTACATACCTGGTTTAAAAGAACCATTCTATGAAGAATATATTGGCGCAGTTGGTTTGTCGTCGGCCCAGACACTGGATTTTCGGGATGCAGAATCCTCAGCGGCCATGTCGTATGATTATGCGGCATGTAAAAGATCTCTGGAGTGCCTTATTGGCTCTTGGCATTTCCGGCAAAATTAAATTCCTAGTGCACTTTAGCATCCAAATAGTGTCTCGGTGCTGCCATCTAGTGTGGCAGAAACTAGACGTCCAAATTAACATGACCAACGGTATCTCACCCATTGTGGTGGTCCTGAAAGAGTGGATACCACCTCTGGAGAACGCACTAGGTCTGCTCATCGGCAAGACCGATTGTGCAGCTCATTGGAAATAAAATAAAAAATTGCTTAGAATGCTTATGAATTAATGCATGGAATGATTTTAATGCCCCCTTCCTTAAAAGGGTTCTTTTTTTGCGGGACACTCACTTTAAAAAAAACTTTACTTTTTTGCAAAATAGTTTTTTTCCCCTTCTAAATTTAACATACTAGCTTCATAGCTTTTATTTCAAGGGCGAAATAATTCTTAATTGTTGTCATTTCATCAACTTCAAATTAGGCGAAATTCACTTGATATCGACTTCATCAGCATTGGCACGACAGCCCTTTGTGAGCCTGGGCCTTCCTCAGAAGCTTTTCCCATTCTGCCCTTCTCCCAGCAATTGTTTTCCAGTTCTTTACTTTTAAGATTGCAAAATCCTCATCTACACAGTCCTTCCATCTCTTTTTGGGCCTTCCTCTTGGCCTTTTAATGGAGGGGGTTGCATTAGAGACTCTCAATGCTGTTCGTTCTGGGTTCATTCTCACTACATGCCCGGCCCATCTCATTTTACTTAATTTAATAGATTTAATGATATCCACTTAATAGTTTGAAATCCAATGAACATGTTTTGAAAGCACCCTAATATTCCTGTAATTAAAACACTAATGCGAAGTTTATGCACTTATGAAGAACGTCGGTTAGAAACCTGTCAAATGTTTGAATTTATATGCTATGATCGAGGTTTTTATCAGGGCTAAAGAGAATAGAAGGGCTGGTTCACTCCTTTGAAAAAACTCTCGCCGCGCCAATTCTCCGATTTTCTCTAGTGACGTCACTTTGGCGCAAAGCTAGCACTTTTACTTCAAGAACGGAGCGTTCGGCCTTGCTAAATCTAAATAACATTGGAGCATTTTTTTTTGTGACATATTCTAAGACATTTGTTATTTTCTATAATGACTTTCCTCAGTTTTTGCAGTGAATTTACAAAAATTTAAAACTATTATCGAAATGCCAGTTTGCGTGATTGCAACTTGCAAAAATTCTGATAAAAAACAGAAGGAAAAACGTGTT